>NC_137801.1:22693791-22901291 GCF_963383645.1 Muscardinus avellanarius | reverse complement strand
TGCCCAGCTTCAGCCCACTTACTCATCCCCTGTCTAATCCCATTTCAAGACCTGGGTGCTGGCTCCTCACCGTACAGACCCCTACCCTCTCCCTTTGCCACCAGGGCTCCCTTCCCTCTTCCTGGCCCTCCTCTCGGCCATAGCAGCCACCAGGAGGCAGAAGGATCCAGAAGGGACACTGAGCCCTGGAATTCTCTTCTTCCAATAGAAGATCTGGTGCAAACTCTGAGGACGGACCTTGATGTGAAGAGTTTGCATGGACAGCAGGCTCAGGCATTGCCCCAGCCTCAGCCGCCGCTGCCCAACACTGCAGGCCAGAGGGACCATGTCCACCTGGCCCTGGACGCCAACATTGCCCTGACTTTCTGCTGGCAATACAGCCCCAAACATATTTTTTGCTTCTCCCTCTAGCATTGAACCTTGGGGATATTTCAAGGGAAACACAAGTCTGCCCACTTCTGATTCATACCCACTGAGCTCATCAAAACCAGAAACAATTTGGTAATCACTGCTGGGTTTACTGGATGGCCTCTGGGATCTGTTAAAATCTTTGTTCTGCCGGGCGTGGTGGCGCACGCTTGTAATCCCCGCGCTTGGGAGGCGGGGACAGGAGGATTGCACTGGTTCGGAGCCAGCCTCGCTGGCTTAAGAGATCCTGTTTCCACATAAAAAAGTTAAAAAATAGGTCTGGGAGTGTAGCTCGTGGGAGTGTATCCCGGGAGTAGAAGGGCTTCCAGGAACCCTAGTACAACCAAAAAAAAAAAAAAAAAAATCTCTGTTCCTCAGAAACAGGAAGTTTCAACAGAAGGAAGGAGGCTGGTTGCAAAAATCAACATTTGAGTCTTCTCTGCCTATTGGAAAGGCCGGTGCTCCAACACTTCCTTCAGCCAGTCAACAGATGGGCATATGATGCCTACTGTGTGCAGGGGCTGGGAGCACAGAGACGACTTTTGAAAGGGGCTCTGCATTACCACGCCCCAGCGGCTGTAACACAGCACCATGCGCGGCGGGGGGGGGGGGGGGGGCTCACACGGCAGAAATGGACTTCCTCCTAATTCTGGAGGTGGAAGTCCTCAGAGGTGTGGGCAGGGCTGGAGAGACCTTTCTTCCTCTCCCCTTTGCTTGCAGAGGCTGTCTTTTCTCTGTTCTCTCTGTGTCTTCCCAGGGTAGTCCCTGTGTGTGTCTGTGTCCGGATCCTCCCTCCCCTCTTCCCCTCTCCTCCTCCTCCTCCTCCTCCTCCTCCTCCTCCTCCTCCTCCTCCTCCTCCTCCTCCTCCTCTTCTTCTTCTTCTTCTTCTTCTTCTTCTTCTTCTTCTTCTTCTTCTTCTTCTTCTTTTCTCTCTCTCTCTCTCTCTTTCTGTCTCTCTCCCTGTAGTACTGAGGATTAAACTCAAGGACACATCCCTATTTTATTTTATTTTATTTTATTGCGGGCCTGGGGATGGAACCCAAGGCTATTCTACCTTCGAGCTACACTCCCTGCCCTATATTTTTTTTATTCTTTATTTTGAAACAGGGTCTCACCAAGTTGTGGAGGGCCTCACTAAGTAGCTGAGGCTGTCCACGAACCGTGATCCTCCAGTCTCAGCCTCCCGAATGCTGGGATTACAAGCATTCGCCACCACGCCCAGCCCTATTTTATTTATTTATTTATTTATTTATTTATTTATTTATTTATTTTTGGTGGTACTGGGGGTGGAACCCAGAGGCTTTCTACCTCTAGGCTATACTCCCAGACCTATTTTATATTTTTTATTTGAAAACAGGGTCACACTAAGTTGCTGAGAGCCTTACTAGCTGAGGCTGGCTTCAAATCTGTTTGATTCTCCTTCTCAGCCTCCCAAGTGCAGAAATAACAAGCGTGTGCCACCATGCCCATCTTATTTTTTTATTTTAAAAGATGGTCTCACTTAGTTGCTGAGGTCTTCTATAAGCTGCTGAGGATGACTTTGAACCTGTAATCCTCCTGTCTCAGCCTCCCAAGTACTACGATTATAGGTATATACCACCACATCCGACAGATCTCTTCTTATAAGGACACCAGTTGTGTTGGAGTAGGGCTCACCTGGTGATCTCATGTGAACCTAATTGCCTCTTTAAGGGTAATTTCTCCAAATCAGTCAGATTCTGAGGTGTCGTGGTTAGGATTTCAACATGTGAATTTGGAGGCAGGAGAACGCGTCTGCGCACGACAGCCCCAATCTCCAGAAGTCACGTTCCCATCCCACGTCCTCTTGGGTCGCTGTCTGAGGTTCGAGCCTGGGTTGAGGTCATTTAGGGAGCTTCCTTGGGCTGTCGCCCCTGTTCTACGACAGGGTGATTCAGGGCGCCGGCCACCGCACCATCCGAGCAGGACACACGTGGGTTCTCCTTCACTCCTAGCTGGGTGATGTAGGCTGAGTTACAGAACCCTGAAGCCTTGATTTCCTTGGAAATATACAGGATAATGTCTGTCTCACAGGGGATGGTTATAAAGATTCAGAAAGACAACCGATGTCGTACACAGCCTCCTGCCTGGGGACGTAGTAAGTGCTCATAAAAGGAGCGGTGTTCTTTTCCCACTCTTGCCACTCACATTTCTCTAGTTCTGTCCACAGATGTTCAGAATATCCTCAGCCTTGGTTAGCCAGAGCTCCAGGGTCCCACTCAGGGAAGAGAGGAGACAATAACCAAATAAGAAAATTTCCTTAGCTGAGCATTGTGGTGCACGATTATAATTCCAGTACTTGGGAGGCTGAGACAGGAGGATTGCAGGCTCGTAGTAACCTAGTGAGAGGTTTTTGATGTGCTCAAAACAAAAACATGAAAAGGACTGGGGCTGTAGTTCAGAGGTAGAATGCCTCTGTGTTCAATCCACACATGCAAACACACACACACACACACACACACACACACACACACACACACACTACACTCCTTTGGCAGCCATGCTTTCCAAGGATAGGGGAGGAATTGTTCTTCCCTGTGATTTTTTTTTTTCCAGGTCTGGGGATGGAACCCAGGGGCATTTGATCTCCGAGCTACAACCCTTGCCCTATTTTCTATTCTTTATTTTGAAACAGGGTCTTACTAAGTTGTGGAAGGCCTCACTAAGTAGCTGAGGCTGTCCACAAACCGCGATCCTCCAGTCTTAGCCCCCCAAGTGCTGAGATTGCATGCATGCGCCACCATGCCTGGCCTCCCTGTGACGTTTTGCAAAGGTTTGTAAAGAGTTAATGTAGTCTAGTCATCCCCCTCCCTTACATAAAGGCATTCTACCCAGAAGGAATGTGGGAGTCACGCTGAGCTCCAGGGTCAGGACTAAGGTCTGGGCTGTGCAGACACTGGGAGTCACAGACTCTGGGGCCCCTGAGCGCCACGTCCAGTGTCCAGCAGCCTGGCCTGTGCCTATAATGGACGAGTCTGTGTGAGTGCCGGCAGTGACCTGGCTCCCTAGTGGAGGAGACTTGAATGGTGATGGTCCTTACCGCAGCTACTGTGTACAGAGCACTGACTACAAGTGGGCGGCCTGCAGAGAGCTCGCCACATGGTCCCTGGCATCCCCCCTTCTCCCGGGAGCCATGGTCTCTTGAGGACACGAGGCCCTGTCATCTACCAGCAAGGCTACTGTTCATTGGATTCCAAATCTTGACTAAGGGTGAACAGATGGGTGACCATACCTTGTGTTCTCCTGCCTGGCCCAAGCACCTGAATTTAGCACTGTGCCAGATACTGTGGATAATAGGATGAACTAGCCGGACATCACCTCTGCATCTAGAGAAGCATGCTGGCCCCTGGTCTCCGCTTTCTAACCCGGAATAGGCACTGTTATCCCTGCTCACTGGAGCTGGGGAGCATTACTTGGCTCTCTTACTCAGATGCTAAGTCTTCAGGGCATCTCTGCTTTGATCTCTTAGTCTCTGCCCTTGACTTATTATTTATTTATTTATTTATTTATTTATTTATTTATTTTGCGGTACAGGGGATGGAACCTAGCGGCATTCTACCTCCAAGCTACACCCCCAGCCCTACATTTTATTCTTTATTTTGAAACAGAGTCTCACTGAGTTGCAGAGGGCCTCACTAAGTAGCTGAGGCTGACCCTGAACGGCGATCCTCCTGTCTCAGCCTCCCAAAGCTGGGATTACCAAGTGTGCGCCACCACCCTCAGCTGTGCCCTTGACTTTGACATTTGGGTTCATGGTCACGGCACATCTCCTTCCAGGTTGGACAGGCCCCTAATTGCAATCGCAGGCACGCCACTTCCAGCTGCTATGCCCACCAGCTTGGTCGACCTTCCAGGTCTATCTTTTCTTGACCCACTGCATCTGAGGCCTAGAGGCTGACCCATCATCCTAACAGGCCTCCTGTAAATATTTACGAAGCTGAGTCAACTCAGCAGTGGTTCAGAAATTCCAGGAGCCTCTAGAAGAATCCAGAGGAGTTGGCTGCCGTCTAATGGAATGTTCCAAGTTGAAAACACCTTTCGTTCATGCTTGTGGTTTATTTATTTTATTTATTTATTTATTTATTTATTTATTTATTTATTTGGTGGTACTGGGGTTCCTGGAAGCCCTTCTACCTCCGGGCTACACTCCCATACCTATTTTTACATTTTTACTTGGAAACAGGGTCTCCTAAGCCAGCGGGCGCGGCTGGCTTCGAACCTGCGCGATCCTCCTGTCTCTGCCTCCCAAGCGCGGGGATTACAAGCGTGTGCCACCGCGCCCGGCCATGCTTGTGGTTTAGAAATTTAGAAAACAGTGGTAGATGTCGTGGTGGGCGAGTCGGTGTGGGAATGGAGGCAGCTCTCCACACCGGGCTTGCACACCCAGGGAAGGCTGGCAGGCTCGGCCGAGCCCCTCGTTCCTGGCCCGCACAACCCTCCACTGGGAAGTGCTGGAAACAGGTTCTGCCTGTTACTGGCTGCTGGAGAGAGCTTCTCACCTCCTCACCTCTGCACAGCAGGCTCTGCCCCCACGGGAAGCAGGAGCCCCACCTGCCACGGCAGCTCCTTGTTTTTCTTGAGCCTCTTTGGGTTTTTTGCACAGGCTATTCATTCTGGATTAGAAACCTCTTGTTGGATTTGAGAGCTCCCATCATACTCAGCAAGGTAGGTGCAGATAACTGGCGTGGGGCACCAGAGCTGAAGCCCAGTGAAGCTGGTGATCAGCCCCCAGCCGAGGGGCAGCCGGGGCCACGCCTGCCCTCTGCTCCTTGTAGCCACCCTGTGCCGGGGCCCAGTCCTAGCAAGAGTCGAGGTTCGTGCGTTGGTGAGAGAGAGCCGAGGTCGATGAGAGAAGATTGCCACACAAGATCAATCTTCTCCATTTTATTCAGGATTTGTTACAATTTTTATATTTTTTTTGGCAGAAAAGCAAGCGCATAGTCATGCAAGCAGGATCTCCAAGGACAGGAAAAGTTATTGTTTACAGACTTCAGGGCAGGGTATCAGACACTTAAATAATCATAGTATGCTTTGTATCCCTTCACAAGGCTGACTACGGTCAGTTTGAACTTAATGTTTGACCCAATAACTTTATCCTTGGAAAAATATCTTTGCTGCCTGAGTCTCTCACAAGCCGCTGCCCATCAGTTTTAGTTATAATGCTTATACATAAAATTCCAATTATACATGTTGATCCAAATAATCCTAAAATAATTTTTTGAAGAAAGGAAAGCTAGACATACTTCATGGGGATCTACACCGTTGCGGATCCCCTGACTGAGCTTTCTCAAGATCTGCATGAGATGCTGTAGCTGCCTGGTCACCAATGGGAGCACACTCGGGTTCTTGTTTACAGTGAGGTCAGACCTTCTCCTGAGTCATTTTTGTTTCTTGTTGATTTCTCCGCTGGGATTAGAAAATGATTTTGTCTTCTGAAAGACTGAGAGTGCCTGAACCTTCACACCCGGATTAGCGGCCTGGAAGTTGACCCCCATGTCCCAGTATCCATGCCCTCACCCGGAGTCACGCATTGTCCCAACAAATGGGATGCGACAGAGGGATGGGATGTCACTGCAGAGACTAGGTTATAAAAAGACGGCGGCTCCTGCTGCCTTGGGCATTTGCTCCTTCTCTCTCTCTCTCTCTCTCTCTCTCTTTCCTCCCTCCCTCTTCTTTCTTTTGTTTTTTTCTCTTTCATTCTTTTTTCTTTCTTTCTCTTTTTCCTTTTTCTTCTTTCCCTCCCTCCTTCCTTTCTTTCTTCCTTTCTTTCTTTCTTTCTTTCTTTCTTTCTTTCTTTCTTTCTTCTTTCTTTCTTCTTTTCCTTCTTTCCTTTTTTCCTTTCTTCTTTCTGTCATGTTGTCAGCAACACTGTCGAGAGGCCTTCACGGTGCCACGAGGAATTGAGCTCCTCAGCCCAATAGGCGGCGAGGACCTGCAGCCTTAAGCTCCCTCATGGTAAGCCCGGTAGTGGATTCTTCCTCCCTGTTGCATCTTGAGATGACTGCAGCCTTAGGAGAAGTTCTAAGCCAGGATCACTCAGCTAAACTGCGCCTGGACTCCAGACCCATAGGACTGAGAGGTAATAAATATTTGCTATTTTAGGTTGATCTAGTTTCTTGATTCTGAGGATTGAACCCACAGGCGTTCTACCCTAAAGCGACACCCCCAGCCCTTTCTATTTTTGAAACAGGATCTTGATGAGGGTCTCACTAAATTGCTGAGATCCTTCTGCCTCAGCCTCCTAAGAACTGGGATTACAGGTGTGTACTACCAGGCCTGGCTTGCTAAGTTTTTAAGTAACTTGTTTTGCAGCAAAAGATAAATAACACAGATCTCACAGATGTTGGAGCTCCAAATACACAGCTCTTTCCTAGCTACTCATTCATAACCTCCTTGCCATCACCTTCTCTCCTTATCAAGGTGGCTTCCAACCCATGAGGCACCTTTGTGCCAATTAGGAAAAAAGTCTCGTTCCTTAAGATGCTTTTATCCCTTTGTGGAAAATTGTCATTAACCTTTAATTTGTGATGACTAAGAGGGGCGTGGAACCCAGTAGATACGTCGCCTTTGTGCAGTGCACAACCTGCACCACTGCATGTAGCAACCCTGCCCCCTGCCCTGCTAAAAATCCCCCTTCCAGTATCATCAGTGATTTGCTGTTTTGCAAGCCTGATGACTGTTCCTTCCTTCTCTCCTTCAGCGGACTTTGTGAGCCACACCCTCACCCTTACAGCTTGTTACATAGCATCACAGGAGACAGGACTGAGATAGAATAAGGACACGGTGGTATAGGCTGGAAAGATCAAGCAGCCATTGCAGTCATCCCAAACCCCAGCACAACTAGGCTGGTCCTTTGTGGCAGATGTCTTAGTCTGCTTTTTGCTGCTGTAACAAAAAACCACAGACTGGGTGGTCTATAAGCAATAGATGTTTATTTGGCTTAGGTTCCTGGAGGCGGTGAAGTCCATGAGCATGGGCTCACATCTGCCTTTGCTCTCGGCACATGGACAGCCCATGGACTCTCCATGCCAGCATCAAGCCCAGAGCCTTCAAGACATCACTGCCTTCCTCTCCCAAGTGGAGTCAAGGCAGAGACTAACTCAACCATTATTCTTTCATCAGTCTCCATCTGCTACATGTAAGTTACATGAATTGGTCCAACTTCATTGCTAGGGTTGAAATTTGACAGAACTCTGATCTGATAGGTGATTTTCAAGTGCTTGATGGACAGAGGACTTAGAAATATAACCGTAGTCAGCAAAGGGCCAAAAGGGCCTGCATTTGGTTTATGCCAATAAACTTGTAATTGTCCCAGGAAAGGAACGAATGAAATCTTAGAGTAAGCTCCTGGGTGAAATATTGTACAATTCTTTCTATTGCCTTCGAGGTTTTGTGGGCACAAAACACATGTAAACCATTTGATCTTTGGAAAGCTGAGCCAGGACTTGTGGGAGGGGGTGGCTGGTTTATGGCTACAGTGGTTTTATTTATTTATTTATTTATTTATTTATTTATTTATTTATTTATTTTTTAAGAACTGGGGGGGGGACCCAGGGATGTTCTACCTCTGAGCTATACCCTCAGCCCTATTTTTTATTCTTTATTTTGAAACAGGGTTTCACTAAGTTGTAGAGGGCCTCACTAAGTAGCTGAGGCTGGCCATGAAACTATGATCCTCCTGTCTCAGCCTCCAAGTACTGGGATTACAAGCGTGTGCCACCACACCCAGCTCCAGCCACTGTGTGTTAGAAGGCTAAAGCACTCAGGTTGTTCTGGGCATGGGTCCAGAGATAAAGGTGGGATCAATCATTCCGTCAGAAGAGCACCACTGCCCTGTGGGAACAGCAGTAGAAAGCTGTCACTCAGAGAAGTGGGAAGGCACGCAAAGCTTCTGGGGGGAAAGGCAGTAACGTGCACAGTGTAATCAAGCTGTGTCGTGCAGTTGTGGTAAGAAGGGATTACAAGGCTGGAAGCGGGGCAGTGGCCCTGGCTGGGAGAAGCTGAAGAGGAATTAAGGTCCTATTTGGAGTTGGATCTGGACAGCTGAAAAAGTATTGGGTTCCACGGTACAGACGACGTGCTCTCCCTTCCCCCGAGGCCCGTCCCCAGTCCTCAGGATGCTTAGCAGAGGCCAGGGTGGGTGACACTTCTGGCCCAAGCTCCTGCCAGAAGGTTTCTTACGGGTGGGAAGAAAGGGAATGAGGTGAGCATGTCCCCCTGAGGTGGCTGTTCTTCTAACCTACTGTGGAAAATATTGAGGAAACCTGAACTCAATTTTAAAGTTCTCAAATTTTAATGTGTCCCTGAATCATTCAGGGATGAGGTACAGCATGATTACGGCAGAAAAATATATATATATGGGTTTGTTGAAATACAAATTGCTCTCTGTAGTCCTGAAAATTCAGGTTCTGAAGGTTGGGGTGGGGCTTAGTAATCCATCTTTTTTATGAGCCCTCCAGGTGATGAATGCCAGTGGACTTTGGACAGTATTTGAGCATATTCTTAACTCTGTGGAGGATATCTAATCATGCCACACCTCTACTTTAAAAAAAAAAATCCTTCCCTGTTGCCTATGAGACTGTCAAAGGCATCCTGGACCAAGTCCAACTCTTAAGCACAGCTTTTATGTTTCTGCAGTTTCCCAGACCTGAGTCCTAAGGAGGATAACACTGCAGGAGACACGGTGTCTCACCAAGGAAATAAAACATCCCAAGTGAGTTTTAAGAAAACACAGCACAAGGTTACCGTGAGGCGGGCACGCCCTGGGCCCCTGGTAGAAGCCTGTTTGCGCCTGTGCCTTCTGATCAGCCCCGACCATCTTGATGTTTCCCAAACTGCTCACCATTTACTCTGCAATTCTGTGCAGAGGCAGACGCTGTCCCAGCTGCTTGTTCTCCCTCCCATTGGAGGCAGCCCTCTTTCAAAGCCAGGCTCCCAGCCAGGTGTGGTGAGGCATGCTTGTAATCCCAGCATTCGGAAGGCTGAGACCTGAGGATCACGGTTTGCAAACAGCCTCAGCTACTTAGTGAGGCCCTCTGCAACTCAGTGAGACCCGGTTTCAAAATAAAGAATAAAAAATAGGGCAGTGTTGTAGCTTGGAGGTCGAATGCCCCTGGGTTCCATCCCCAGACCTGCAAAATAAACAAACAAACAAACAAACAAACAAACGAAACCAAAAAACAAAGCCCAGCTCCAGGCCTCATTGTGCCTCCTTGGACTCTATGTGAATTTCTTGCCCCACAGCCCCAGGTGTGCGCTTTCTTACAGCTTGCACCACATCTGGTTATATGCCAATTTCTTCATCTGGCTGTAAGTCCTCAATGCTGTGGCCTCTGCCCAGGACAGATGACCCCCCCACCACACACTCCTCCAGAGACATCTCCGTGGAGCTTTACCCCACGGAGCTGGAGTGCAGAGGCCTGCGTTATTCCCTCATTCGAGAGCGCTCAGTGGGTCGCAGGTGTGGGATGATGGGTCCTAGCCACACCTCTGCGCCTCTGCTCAGCTGCTTCCTGGGACACAAAGCTTGTCAGTCAGGAGCCCAACCCCGAGCTGGAGTATGTGGGAAGGAAATGTCAAATTTACTACTTGCATGCTTTTTTCATCTAAAGGAAGAATTTTGCCTTCCTAATATTTTATTTGTGGCTAGACTCCGGTGATCGCAGGCGTCACATGTCATACGCCCCATGGGCAGTTTCCTTTTTATAATGCTGTGATGATTGTCTTGCAAAGTTATCAAGTACCAGAACCAGAATTTGAAATTATTGTAAGGTTGGGGCAGGGCCGGGAGCTAGGAGGTGGAGCCCTGCGATTCCAGGGACCAGGCCTCCCGCCCCGGAAGAAGAGGAGCAGAGTTCAGAGAGGACCCGGAGAGGGAGGGAGGCATTCTCTCGCCCGCCACCGGCCCCCGCGGCCACGCGGGGGCTGGAGGCCGATCCCCCACGAATAAAGCCTCTCATAACTTATTATGGATCTCGGCGTGTCTCTATGCTACTGGACACACACACGCTCATACAATCTTACAATTATGTCATCAGATAAGGTAACAAGAAAACTGGCAAAGCCAGGCACAGTGGTGCAAGCCTGTAATCCCAGGACTTGAAGGACGAGACAGGAGGATCCCAGGTCCAAGGCCGGCACATAGTAACTTAGCAAGACCCAGTTTCAAAATAAAATGAAATAGGGCTGAGGGTGTAGCTCAGAGGTGGAATGCCTCTGGGTTCCATCCCTAGTACCACATACAAAGAAGGAAAGAAGGAAGGCAGGCAGGCAGGCAGAGCTGACACGCATCTTGCAGTAAGGGTTCTTTGTACCACAATGATGATCTGATCGCGGCTGACAACCCTGGGCTTACCCAGCAGTCTAGGTTGAATGTTGGGTTGATGTGCGCCCGCCTGGGTACTGCCCAGCCCCTCCCATGTGATAGGAAGCCATATCGACTTCAGGGCTTTTGAACACTAAGCGCACTCAGGTTATGTCGACAAACCAGTCTATTATTTTTAAATAGCAGTGTTTGAAATCACAGAGTTCTGAATTCAATACTTTGCAAAATTTCACTTCATGATAGATGCTTGGAAACTTTCTCCCCCACCCCGCCTCCTGCCTTTCGCTTTTTTAGGTTCCTTATTAGCAGTGGCAACGTGCCACATGCCATAATGACTAACTACAACAAGGGAAACCACACAACAACAAAAGCAGTAGGTACTGCTTGCACACACGGTTGGGAGTTGCATAGAAAACATTGCCAAGTGTTAGACAAATTCTGAAGCACTGGGCAGGTGGCTAAAATGTGGATTGTTTAAAAAAAAAGACATGCCTTAGACTATGGTACTTGTTGGATTATTTCAGTTATGAAATATACAGTGTGTGTGTGTGTGTGTGTGTGTGTGTGTGTGTGTGCCAATAAAGGAAAAATGTACCAGTGAAGATATAGTCTCAACAGAAAAATTTACCTTTGTTTTTTTTTATTTTTATTTTATTTTATTTATTTTTTTATTTTATTTTATTGGTGCACTGTATTCATACATCATAGTGGGATACAAACTTTTGTAGACATACATGCACACATCACCTAGTCAGCCCCCACCCGATCCCCACCCCATTCTCTCCCCATCCCTCCTTCCCATGCTTGGCTTAGTGGTTGACATCTAGTATTATAGCAATTTATCCAAAATTAAAAATGATAATCTCACATAACAGTTTCATTTGTCTGATACCAAGCGTTTGATGATTTAAAGATAGCATTTCAATATTTCTTTTTGCTTTCTTTCTTACTAGAGCATATTTTTTTTCTGTTTTTTTAGGTGAAACTATCATATATTTATATATTTATTTTTCAGAAAAAAATCTATCCTAATATGGAATATGAATTCTAGATACCCAAAACGATCTTGAAAAAGAACAAAGCTAGCAGATATATATTTTCTGATTTCAAACCATATAAAGCTACAATAATTGAAACAGTGTAGTACTGTTCTAAAGGCAGATATATAGACCATTGGAGTTAAATACAAGCCTAGAGCTAAATTCTTCCCTATTTGTCAAGTTATTTTTGACAAGGTTTCCACGAACTTTTGGTGGTGGAAATAATAATCTTTTAACTAAATATTGTTGAAAAATAATAATTACATGGAAAAGAATAAAATTGGACCTTTACCTAATCCCATATACAAGTATTAACTCAAAATAGATAAAAGACCTAAATATAAATCTTAAGACTATAAACTTTTAGGAGAAAATCTGGGTCATAAAACCTCACAACATTGAAATTGGCAGTGATTTCTCGGATATGATTTCAATGGCACAGGCAACAGAAGAATATACAAACTCCCTAAAAAATAAAAGAAAATATTGTATATCCAAAGACAATGTAAACAGAGTTAAAAGTTACTAATAGAATTGGATAAAATATTTCCAAATGCTATATCTGAAGGTATATTAATATTCCAACTAGAAATCCTAAAAATTAACAACAATAAAGGCAAACAATACAACTTAGAGATAGGTAAAAGACTAACATAATGAATCTCCACAGATAACCAATCTTAGTTGTCTGTTGGATGGAAACTCTTGTTTCTCTGGTTCTGGTGAGTGTTACCTATTTCTTCTTTGTAGTTAATCTCTTTGAGTATTTTCTCTAGCGCTGGTTTTGAAGACATAAATTCCTTCAGTTTCTGTTTGTCATGGAAGCTTCTTATTTCTCCATCTAATTTGATAGAAAGTTTTGCTGGATAGGAAATTTTTGGCTGGAAGTTGTTTTCTTTCAGAGTTTGGAATATGTTACTCCAAGCCCTTCTGGCTCTCATGACTTGGTTTGGGAAGTCTGGAGTGATTCTAATTGGTTTGCCTCTGAATGTCACTTGGCCCTTTGTTTTTGTTGCCTTTAAGATTCTCTGCTTGGCTTCCACATTGGTCATTTTGACAATTATATGCCGTGGGGATCCTCTTCTCCGATCCTGTCTAAAGGGAGTTCTATAAGTTTCCTGGATCTGTGTATCAACCTCTTGCTCTATATTTGGAAAATTTTCTGCTATTACTTCCTTGAAGAGATTGTTGATCCCTTTGGTATCACTTTCTTTTCCCTCCTCTATTCCAATTATTCTTAGGTTAGCTCTCTTAAGATGGGCCCATATTTCTTCAATGTCAGATTCCTGCTGTCGGATATTTTTTTCTAGATTAGAAACTATGCATTCATTTTTGGATTGCTCATCTTCTAAGAGCGAGATTCTGTTCTCCATGTGGTCTAATCGGTTGTTTGTGCTTTGAATTGAGGCCTTTACTTCATTAATTGCATCCTTTATCTCTTTTTGGCTCTCTCTGAGTTCTTTTCGAAGCACCTCTATTATTTCTACAGTTATTTTCCTGATTTGATCTTCTAGAAATCTCTGATTTTCTGTTTTATCAGGTTCTGATGTTGTGGGGTTGTGCACATTCATTACTCCAGTGTTATTCCTCTTTCCCATGATTTCGGAGGTTTGTGCCTTCTCTGGGTTCTTCCCTTGGGTCACTATGGCTTCACTTAAGGTGCTCTGGATCTCGAGTCTGTATTATCTCAGACCCTACTACTCCTTTACTGGGTTGTATCACAGAGTCTCCGACCCAGGGAGTCGATAGAGGCTGCTTTAAACTATGGGGGGTGCCAGGTTGCACGTTCTCCTATGGTGTGATATCTCTGCCACCACCACTCCCTCACTGGGTCAAGTCCCAGGAGGCCCAATACTGCGATTTCTCCTCTGTGGCCCGCAATTTGACTCACTGTTCTTGAGTACGCAGATGTAGCTGTACTGGACTCGGTGAATTCACTGCTGCTGCCGCCGCCGGTGGCAATATGGCGCCGCGGCCACGCCCTCGGCCATGAGGCTGGCGTATTTTTTCTTCTCTGGTTTTGATTTCCACTCTGAATCCCTGCAGCGTGTGCTGAGCTCAGCCACTGGGAGCTTTAAATGCTGTCTGCGCCGAAAGATCCCGCCTGGCTGTTCCGCAGCGGCTCACCTGGCTTGCTGTAGCCATCCGTTGAGTTCGCCGCTGCCGCCGGCAGTATGGCGCTGCTGCCGCGTCCTCGGGCGCGTGTGTCTCCTCTGTGGCCCTGAGCTCTGTTCTCAGTCCGCTTTCTCTCTGGAGCCTGGTGGGTTTTTTTTGTTTTTCTGGTGATGGTGTTTTCTGGCTATGAAAGGCGCTCTTTTTGTGGTAATGGAGATTGGTTGTTAGTGGGACTCTTAAGCCCCGCTTTTCTCGGTTGCCATCTTCCCGGAAGTCCAAAAATTTACCTTTGTGATGAAAAAACTTTTGTTTGGGGGCTGGGGTGTAGCACACTGATAGAATATGTGCGTAACACATGCAAGGCCCTGAGTTTAAAAAAAAAAAGTGCTTTAACTAGAATAAAAAGATTCTTGGGCAAGAATACAAAGACAGTGGCATGAAAGACATACTTTCCATTGCTCTGTTTATTGGCAAGTTAAAGCTGCAGCGTGAGATGTATCCAATAGGTGACAGAGTAGCGGCAAAGTGATAATTGTCACAAAAACAAGACTTCAGGTATAATAGGATTCGCACAACACCCTGTAATGACATAAGGGGCCGTCAGGAAAGTATTCTGGCAAAATATTTATGAGAGCAGTCAGCTTGAAGATGAATTATGCACTTTTACATCAATAGACAACTTGTTTCAAACTTGTACCCTTTTCTGTGATGACAACTGTCAGTATCAAATGTGTTTTTTTTTAAAAAAAAAAAAAACTCTAGGAAAGAAGAAGAAACAATTGCTTTTTGAAAGTAACTGCAGTGTGGGGGTGTAAAGGTGATTTTTAAAAAATAAAAGTCAGGGCAAGCCAGGTATGGTGATGCACGCTTGTAATCCCAGCATTTAGGAGGCTGAGACTGGAGGATCATGGTTCGCAGATAGCTCAGCCACTTAGTGAGGCCCTTTGCAACTCAGTGAGACCCTGTTTCAAAATAAAGGATAAAAAAATAGGGCTGGGGGTGTAGCTCGGAGGTTGAATGCCCCTGGACTCCAGACCCACACACAAAAAAAAACAAAAGTCAGGGCAGATGTTCAGAAATGTGGCTGCTGTTAGATGATGCTGCAGCTGAAAATGATGAGCTTTGATTATTCAAAACTCTCGTGTCTGTGTACATTAAAAATTGGAGGTAGCCAGGTGTGGCAGTGCATGCCTGTATTCCGAGTACTTGGGAGACTGAGACAGGAGGATCACAGGTCCAAGGCCAGCCTCAGCAATTTAGCAAGATCTTATTTTAAAATAAAAAATAAAAAGGGCTGGGGGTGTACCTCGGAGGAAGAATGCCCCTGGGTTCAATGCCCAATACAAAAAAAAAAAAAAAAAAATTAGAGGTAAACCCTTTCAACCCGTTTTAAACTTTTTATAATGAAGAATACCACTGGGGTTTGATCACTTTGCAGAAATAAGACACCCTAGCCAGACATGGTGGCACAAGCCTGCAACCCCAGTAGTTGGGAGGCTGAATCAAGAGGATTACAGTTTTGGGGACAGTCTCAGCAACATAGTGAGACCCTCAGCAACCTAATGAGACCCTGCTTAAAATAACAACAACATACAAAAATAATAAAAAGGGCTGGGGGATGTAGCTCAGAGACAGAGTGTTCCTGAGGTCAATTTCCAGTATCACACGAAGAAAAGAAAATCAAAGGACACCTTTCAATTAGGTTAGCCCTTCCAAAAAAATTGACATTAGGCAGAGGGGTAAATTATTACTGAAATTCCAGCAAAGTCTTTGAAGTTGAATGAGAATTGTAAGTTCATTATCACAACCCATAGAGTATGTTTTCCTTTGGAGTGGACCATTTTTGTAGTCTTTTCAGCTGTGGTAATCTTCGAAATCAAGTTTATAAACAAAAGTAGGCCCCGGGCCGAACTTCGCGTAGCACGCCAGACTCCTGGAGAAACCGGGCCCAGTAAGACGCTGGGTTCTGGGCGGGGGTTGCGCGCAGGGAACGCCAGATGGGACCCGGGTCGCGGGACTCTGGGCCCCGGACCGAACTGCGCGTAGCAAGCCAGTCCCCTGGAGAAACCGGGCCCAGAACAGAAAAAGATAAAGAAAAATATCAGAGAGGAGGTAAGAAAGCCGTTATGGATGCCAGGACACTGGAGATGCAGACAAAACTTATCTAAATGCACTGGAACTTATGGAAAAATTCCCCGTGAAGGAGGACTGCTATTTCTCTATATTGTTAAGAATCTCAGGCATCACCTGTAAGGAGAGAGTTTAGCGGAGACCAAGGAGAAAGGCGGTGTAGAAAGAGGTCTCCGTGATGGTGGTGGAGACTTGTATTCAGGAGAAGCAGAAACCAGATCCTACCAACTTTATTTTTTTGGAGAAATTACACCAAATGTCGAATGCTACCATAACGCATGCTTAGGAACACTGGACAACATTCAGAGTGGAAAAAGAGCCTGGGAAGGATTTGAAACGGTGCAGACAGTGGCAATGCCAGTGGCCAATACTCAGGGGAGGCAGAGAACTGATACATTACACCTGGAACCTTTGAAATAATAACCATAGAGACAGTGATCGGAACCTGCTGAGGGGTTAGGCAGGCACCGGGACCAGTGGCCGACATCGGAGCTTGCTGTGAGGCAAGGCCACTACTGAGGCCTGCGTGGCCGGGATTGGAACCTGCCGAGGGGTTAGACCGATGCTGGGGCCAGCGAGGCCGGCATTGGAGCCTGCCATGAGGCAAGGCTTGTGCTGGGGCCTCCGAGGTCGGGTCCGGAACCTGCTGAGGGGTTAGGCCGGTGCTGGGGCCAGCGAGGCTGGCATCGGAGCCTGCTATGAGGCAAGGCCGGTAGTGGGGCCTCCGAGGCCAGGATAAGAGCCTGCCGAGGGGTTAGGCTGGTGCTGGGGTCAGCGAGGCCAGCATCGGAGACTGCCATGAGGCAAGGCCGGTGCTGGGGCCTCCGAGGACGGGACCGGAGCCTGCTGAGGGGTTAGGCCGGTGCTGGGGCCAGCGAGGCCGGCATCAGAGCCTGCCATGAGGCAAGGCCAGTACTGGGGCCTCCGAGGTCAGGTTAAGAGCCTGCCGAGGGGTTAGGCCGGTACTGGGGCCCAGTGAGGCCGGCATCGGAGCCTGCCATGAGGCAAGGCCGGTACTGGGGCTTCCGAGGCCAGGATAAGAGCCAGCTGAGGGTTAGGCCGGTGCTGGGGCCAGCGAGGCCGGCATCGGAGCCTGCCGTGAGGCAAGGCCGGTGCTGGGGCCTCCGAGGCCGGGATAAGAGCCTGCCGAGGGGTTAGGCCGGTGCTGGGGCCAGCGAGGCTGGCATCGGAGCCTGCCATAAGGCAAGCCCGGTGCTGGGGCCTCCGAGGCCGGCATCGGAGCCTGCCTTGAGGCAAGGCCGGTACCGGAGCCTGCCAAGGGGTTAGGCTGGTGCTGGAGCCAGTGAGGCCGGCATCGCAGCCTGCCGTGAGGCATGGCCTGTGCTGGGACCTCCGAGGCCAGTATCAGAGCCGGCCGAGGGGTTAGGCCGGTGCTGGGGCCAGCGAGGCTGGCATCGGAGCCTGCCATAAGGCAAGGCCGGTACTGGGGCCTCCAAGGCCAGGATAAGAGCCTGCCGAGGGGTTAGGCCGGTGCTGGGGCCAGCGAGGCCAGCACCGTAGCCTGCCATGAGGCAAGGTCGTTACTGGGGCCTCCGAGGCCGGGATTGGAGCCTGTCGAGGGGTGAGGCCGATGCTGGGGCCAGCGAGGCCGGCATTGGAGCCTGCCGTGAGGCAAGGCCGGTGCCAAGGCCTCCGAGGCCGGGATTGGAACCTGCCTTGAGGCAAGGCTGGTACTGGGGCCTCCGAGGCCAGGATAAGAGCCTGCCGAGGGGTTAGGCCGGTGCTGGGGTCAGCGAGGCTGGCATCGGAGAATGCCGTGAGGCAAGGCCGGTGCTGGGGCCTCCGAGGCCGGGATTGGAGCCTGTCGAGGGGTGAGGCTGATGCTGGGGCCAGCGAGCCCGGCATTGAAGCCTGCCGTGAGGCAAGGCCAGTCTGAGGCCTCCGAGGCTGGGATTGGAACCTACCTTGAGGCAAGGCCGGTACTGGGGCCTCCGAGGCCAGGATAAGAGCCTGCCAAAGGGCTAGACCGGTGCTGGGGCCAGCGAGGTTGGCATCGGAGCCTGCCGTGAGGCGAGGCCAGCATCGGAGCCTGCCGTGAGACATGGCCAGTGTTGGGGCCTCCTAGGCCGGGAATGGAACCTGCCGAGGGGTTAGGCCGGTGCTGGGGACAACGAGGCCGGCATTGGAGCCTGCCGTGAGGCTAGGCCGGTGCTGGGGCCTCCGAGGCCAGGATTGGAATCCTGCCAAGGGGTTAGGCCAGTGCAGGGGCTAATGGCCAGCATCGGAGCCTGGCGTGAGGCAAGTTCACTCCTGCAGCCTCCAAGGCCAGGACCAAAGCCAGCTTAGGGATTAGACCAGTGCAGGGGCCAGTGAGACCAGAACTGGGGCCTCCCATGAGGCAAGGCCGCTGCTTGAGCCAGCGAGGTCTGGATCAGTCCACTGAGTAGCCAGGCCACTACTGGGACCATCAAGAGTGGGATCGGTACTTGCAACGCAGCATGCACAGAGAAATATCGCAGAAAATATAAATCAGACGCTTCTCTTAATCAGCAATAACTAGGAGGAAAAGGGCAACAGGAAGAGGTTGAGCTATAGAAAGGGCCCTATAGTGAAGCAACTAATGTGACCAATCAGAGGGTATGTAATACTGGAGGACGGAGCCTCTTTAAAACTCAGGAGGTACATTAACAAATGTATCAAAGTAAATCACCAAAGAAGCGTGGGATGGAGGGAGGGGGAGGGAATGGGATGGGGGCTGTAGGAGGGCTAATTGGATGATGTGTGCTTGTATATCCTCTCAAGTCTTGTACTCCAATGTGATTGATATATGACTACAATGCACCAATTTTAAAAAATAAATTAATAAAAAAAAGGTGACCAAAGAGAAAAAATAAATAAATAAAAATAGTTCTGCTGAATAACTCGTTCACAATAAAGCACAAGATGGTTATTCCTCAAAAAAAAAAGAAACAAAAGTAATATAATTTTAAATCAAGATTTTAGGCTGGCCGTGTTGGTGCATGTTTGTAATCCCCGCGCTTGGGAGGCGGAGACAGGAAGGAGGATTGCGCAAGTTCGAAGCTGGCCTCACTGGTTTAAGAGACCCTGTTTTCAAATAAAAATATAAAATAGGTCTGGGAGTGTAGCCTGGAGGTAAAGGGGTTTCCAGGAACCCTAGTACCACAAAAAAAAAAAAAAGATTTTAGAAGGCGTGAAGTACATTGCATCAAAACAATCTTATTATTTTAGCGAGAGCAAAAGGGCTTATTTCACTTACGTCTTGTTTAAAATGTTCTCTTTTTCGTTATTGTTTTGCAGTTTGTATGGTGGGTTAATACAGCAATGCAAAAATATGCAATTTATAAACAAGAGCCTCTGTATTGGGCTATGCCAGCTCTTGCTGGGCAGGTACCTAATAGAAAGCTGGGGATTGGCACGACGCACTGACAAGCTGGCCTCGCCGTGGCTTCCCCGTGCCGGCGCTGGTGGCCTCATGGGCACTGAGAAGGGCTGTCACTTGTTACATTCACTTGTCAGCTGATGGGAGGAAGGGGGACACAGGCTGGTCAAGGTGCTCCAGGAATCACATCAAGTAGGAGGACAATAGCACTGAATCGGTAAGATTCGGCAGAGCAACAAAAGCAATGGAATAAAATATGAATTTGAGGTGCTTCGTATAAATTATATTAATAAAAACTAATACACCC
This sequence comes from Muscardinus avellanarius, assembly GCF_963383645.1. Taxonomy (NCBI): domain Eukaryota; kingdom Metazoa; phylum Chordata; class Mammalia; order Rodentia; family Gliridae; genus Muscardinus; species Muscardinus avellanarius. The sequence continues at coordinate 22,881,588 of NC_137801.1, read as the reverse complement.
CATGCTCTCAGCCCGCCAGGCAGTGCCCTGGGCCTCCTTGGGGACCTCCCCACATGCTCACAGCAGGCTGGGTGCTGGGGGGTTCATTTCATAACACTGTGACATCATCTGGGAAGAAGAGAGCTTTCCCTGGTGCCAATTCAGAAAACTTCGTTTCTTTGTCTCTCCAGAGGATTTCAATCTCAGAGAGCCCAGTCCTGTGCCCTGCCAGGTAAAATGGGTTACAAAAATAGAACCGGAAAAGAAAGGTCGAAAATGAGCCTCATATATATAGTGACATTATCATCGATTCGCTGGTCCCAGGAGATAAGACTCTGAGCTGTTTTCCCAGCAAGTGCGAAAAAACCAAGCTGCTCCACAGGCCTCCACCCAGCTTCTACCCTGGGGCTAGGCACCTTCGTCTCTAGGTAGGTGGCCCCTCTCAGCCACCTCCTTTTTTCCTGCTCACACACGGGGCACGGAGGTGTGGGCATAGCCTGTCACTCTGGCACTGAATGGCATAGGCCAGGCCAGCTTTGTGGGTATGAGACCTGTGATTCATTTGTGGCCCTGTGGTCAGAAGCCCCATGCCTGGTTTAGTGCTATGCTGACACGGTCCTAAAATTCTTAATCAGCTTTCAACAAAGGGCCCTGTATTTTCACTTTGTACCAGACCCTGCAAATTATGTGCCTGGGTTTTAGGTCTAGGCCAGAGTGGGGACTACCTGTTGGTGACTCGCTTGGAGGACTGGATCCAGCTGGTGTTCAAATCCAGGTCCACTGCCACCTTTGAAATTACTAGAAATAACTTGATTTTGAATAGTTGTATTGCAAAGTCCCCTGGCAGAATGGGCAGCAGAGGCAGTTGCCCACAGGGTGATTTGGTGGCTGGCTGGAGAGAGCCTGTTGTTCCTTTATTCCTGGGCCCTGAGGTTGGCCTGCCAAAGATGCAAAGTAGTGCAAGAAGGCAGTGCTGTCGGCCTCTTTCATGGACCCATAGGGACAGCAGTAAAGATAGACAATTCAAAATCGAATCTTAACAGCGCTCACAAAGAAGAGTCTGATGTGTGTCCCGTGGCTGCCTGCCCATCTGAGTGTGAGCCTGGAGCTGCTGCCTCAGTAGACGGGCCTCCCTGGAGGTACCAGTGTAAGTCTAAGACTCTGCTAGAGACATGGAAAGGCAATCATTTTATTCTAGGCTCAGGCTGAACCAGGGTAGTGCCGGAGCCAGCCGGCAAAAGTATGGGTTCTGAAGAGAGGAGTTAGGAAAATAATTCAATTCTAAGAATTTGATTCAAAGAATATTTAATTCTATTATGGAAGGATTGCCAGTACACTCAAAGGTTGATATCTTTACTGACCGATCCCAGGTTTATCACTCTCATCCTATTTATACAGCTCCAGGTCAATCAACCCTCGTGCCATCACCACCTGTGCGCATAACGGTCAAGTCAATCAGTCCCACCTGAGCTTCTCTCAGACCGTGAACTTTCCATGACCCCAAACCTTATTGACTCTGGGCAAAGGACAGTCAGAAGTATTCTTTTAGGGGAAGACCTTAATGGCTCACCACAGGGTAGGCAAAGCGCTCTAGGCTGGGGAGAACAGGCCGATGGATGTCCTTCTGCCCCTGGCTTGCACACAGAGAGGAGTGTGACTAAGCTCCCATTTATCAAGCACCTGCTGGGTGCCAGACCCTTTCCTAGTTTCCCACGGATCCACAAATGGCCCTTCTGGGGCATGCATCGTCCTGTTTTATTACACTTGGAGAAATAAAGTCATCCTAGGCTTCGAATCCTTTTTCACTTCATCTAATCCCCAGCTCCCTGACTCCCCAGGCAGCGTCCACTCTTCAATCACTGGGCCTGATTATGCGGGAGATCTTAATGGATCATGAAGAATGAAATCCAAACAACTAAACTCGTGTTTGTGTGGATGTAACAAGGTGCCTGTTTTTTTCTTCACTTTTCTTTTCTTTTCCTTTCCTTTCCTTTCCTTTTTTTTTCTTTCTTTCTTTCTTTCTTTTTTTTTTTTTTTTTTTTTGCAGTACTGGGGATGGAACCCAGGGGCATTCTACCTCTGAGCTACACCTCCTGCCCTATTTTTTATTCATTTTGAAACAGGATCTCACTGAGTTGCAAAGGGCCTAAGAAGTAGCGGAGGCTGTTTGCGAACCACGATCCTCCTGTCTCAGCCTCCTGAATGCTGGGATTACAAGCGTGCACCACCACATCCAGCTATTTCTTCACTTCTTACCCTTGCTTCCTTCCATGTGCCCACTGCCTGGGACTGTGTGAAACCAAATGATAGCAGCATGCTGGCCATTGCCCGACACATCCAGAGACCCATAGTGGTGCACTTCAGGTCTCTCCAGGAGGGCAGAGAGGCCCTTGGCAGATGGCGGTGCCAGTCACCAGAACAGCCTACAGGGGCAAGTCTTCCAGACATTGACTAGAAATGCAGGGGGTGCACCCTCAAGAAGGGTCCCTCTGCTGTGCCCAGGCGAGCTGTGAGGTTTTGCTAATAGACACCAAACTTGTTAATGTCCCACACGGCTATAAAATACTTGAGGTTATTTTAATAGTCAGAAATCCAGAAGTCAATATAACTTCATCGTGTCTGAACTCTAATCAAATAGTAAACAGCAAAGTCAAACACAGGCTGCCGGGCGTGGTGGCGCTCGCTTGTAATCCCCGCGCTTGGGAGGCAGAGACAGGAGGATCGCGCAGGTTCAAAGCCAGCCGCGCAAGCTGGCTTAGGAGACCCTGTTTCCAAAATGAAAATGTAAAAAATAGGTCTGGGAGTGTAGCCCGGAGGTAGAAGGGCTTCCAGGAACCCCAGTACCACAAAAAAAAAAAAAAAAAAGTCAAACACAGGTACATTCTAAACATTTCTCTTGGATGAGCTTGTTAAACATTGACAGGACACGTGGTCACTTATTTCTGAGTTTGGGATACTTTATCTTAACAATATGGTATTTAGCTTTCAATAAATAAAAGTCTGTGGTGTGGATCAGATGAGAATGTATTAAAGTTTTGTAAATGCCAGTGCTAGATATATTTTGACAGTATGATTCCCTCACAGAGCCCTTGAGTCATCTATTGGAATCAGTGCTGATACGGGAAGGAAGGAGAGATCTAAATGTGGAAAACCTATTTTTTTTTAACATGTTTCACTTTCATTTAATTTTTTTTGTGTGTGTGTGGTACTGGTGGTGGGACTCAGGAGCTTTCTACCTCCGGGCTATCCACCAGACCTATTTTATACTTTATTTGGAAACAGGGTCTCACTAAATTGCTGAGAGCCTCACTAAGTAGCTGAGGCTGGCTTCGAACCTGTGTAATCCTCCTGTCTCAGCCTCCCAAGCACAGGGATTACAAGCATGCGCCTCCATGCCTGGCTTAAGTTAATTTTTAAAGTCATAGATTACTAACCAGATATAACCAGGTTGCATTCTTCAGACAAATTGGAAGCAGAGGAACCATGATGTCACCATGACCTTGTAAAGACATGTTCTCTTTTCACCTAGATTTTTATTTTATACCTCATTCACTGGGAACTTACTGCTGAAATTGGTTGTTGTATATTTTGGGATCACTTCCCTACTCCAGACGCTAGTGTTCATCTTGAATGTTCTGCTGTGTAATGAGAGGGGAGCTATCATTCATTCCCTCTCCTCTGAGTTTTGGTTTCCTAGACTGTGAACAGGAGATGGGACCAGGGAGGTATGAAGTTTCATTATGCATTAGGGGGCCTGTCCTACTGTATGCATTCTGTCAACTTTCCTTCATGTGACTTCCTTTATACTAATATTTTCTCACTAGCAATTACAGTTCCAAATCAAAGGTGGCCTCACATTACAGCTATCATTCCTATGGAATCGCTGCTAGCTCACTGCTCTGCCCAGCGTTTCTCTAGTCCAGCCAAATGACTCATCTTCCTCTGTTTTTCTTTTCTTTTCTTTTTTTTGATTTCTTGTCATCCCTATACACATACGTCTCCATCTCTCTACCAAGATGGAATTTCCCCAGTATCTGCAGCCCCATCTCTTCGGCTTCTGTCCAAATTATCTCTCCATCTTTCACAGCTCAGTTAATTCCTAAAGCCTTTATGAATGTTTTAGATCAGGTTCCATCCACAATATTATTTCTTTTTGGAATTCAAAAGCCTCTATGGGAAATACCATGGAGTGTAGCTTCCTCAGGTTAGGTGGTTTTGTTCATGGTGTAGCTTTGGGGATCATCCAAACTAGACTGAACAGTTTCCCTAAAATACATGAAGATGGAAATATCCAGTGTATACAGGTTGAGTATCCCTGACCCAAAATGCTTGGGACCTGAATTGTTTTAGATTTGGGAAATTTCAAATTTTAGAACATTTGCATATTCATAGTGAAGGTATCCTGAGAATAGGATACAAGTCTAAACACAACATTCTTATCTGTTTTAAATACCCTTATACACATGGTCTGAAAGTAATTCTGTACTATATTTTCCATGTATGTTTTTTTTAATTAATTAATTTTTTAAATTGGTGCATTGTAGTCATATATCAATCACATTGGAGTATAAGACTTGAGAGGATATACAAGCACACATCAATCAATTAGCCCTCCTCCAGCCCCCATCCCATTCCCTCCCCCTCCCTCCATCCCATGCTTCTTTGGTGATTAACTTTGATACATTTGTTTATGTACCTCCTGCGTTTTAAAGAGGCGCCATCCTCCACTATTACATACCCTCTGATTGGTCACATTAGTTGCTTCACTATAGGGCCCTTTCTATAGCTCAACCTCTTCCTGTTGCCCCTTTCCTCCTAGTTATTGCTGATTAAGAGAAGCATCTGATTTATATTTTCTGCGATATTTCTCTGTGCATGCTGCGTGGCAAGTACCGATCCCACTCTTGACGGCCCCAGTAGTAGCCTGGCTACTCAGTGGACTGATCCAGAGCTCGCTGGCTCAAGCAGCGGCCTTGCCTCATGGGAGGCCCCGGTTCTGGTCTCACTGGCCCCTACACCGGCCTAACCCCTCAGCTGGCTTTGATCCCGGCCTTGGAGGCCGCAGGAGTGGCCTTGCCTCACGGCAGGCTCCGATGCTGGCCATTGGCCCCTGCACCGGCCTAACCCCTTGGCAGGATTCCGGCCTCAGAGGCCCCAGCACCAGCCTAGCCTCACGGCAGGCTCCAATGCCGGCCTCGTTGTCCCCAGCACCGGCCTAACCCCTTGGCAGGTTCCGCTCCGGCCTAGGAGGCCCCAGCACTGGCCATGCCTCACGGCAGGATCCGATGCTGGCCTCCCTCATGGCAGGCTCCGATGCTGGCCTCGCCTCATGGTAGGCTCCGATGCTGGCCTCACTAGCCCCAGCACCGGTCTAACCCTTCGGCAGGCTGTTATCCTAGCCTCGGAGGACCCAGTACTGGCCTTGCCTCACGGCAGGCTCCGATGCAGGCCTCACTGGCCCCAGCACCAGCCTAAACCCTCGACAGGCTCTTATCCTGGCCTCGGAGGCCCCAGTACCGGCCTTGCCTCACGGCAGGCTCCGATGCCGGCCTCGCTGGCCCCAGCACTGGCCTAACCCCTCGGCAGGCTCTGATCCCGGCCACGGAGGCCCCAGCACTGGGCATGCCTCACGGCAGGCTCTGATGCTGGCCTCGCCTCATGGCAGGCTCCGATGCCGGCCTCGCTGGCCCCAGCACCGGTCTAACCCTTCGGCAGGCTCTTATCCTGGCCTCGGAGGCCCCAGTACCGGCCTTGCCTCACGGCAGGCTCCGATGCCGGCCTCGCTGGCCCCAGCACTGGCCTAACCCCTCAGCAGGCTCTTATCCCGGCCTCAGAGGCCCCAGTACCGGTCTTGCCTCAAGCAAGGCTCCGATCCCGGCCTCGCTTGCCCCAGCAACCTAACCCCTCGGCAGGCTCCGATCCCGGCCTTGGGGGCCCCAGCACTGGGCATGCCTCACGGCAGGCTCCGATGCTGGCCTCGCCTCATGACAGGCTCCGATGCCGGCCTCGCTGACCCCAGCACCGGCCTAACCCCTCGGCAGGCTCTTATCCTGGCCTCAAAGGCCCCAGTACTGGTCTTGCCTCAAGCAAGGCTCCGATCCTGGTCTCGGAGGCCCCAGCACAGGCCTTGCCTCACAGCAGGCTCCGAAGCTGGCCTCGCTGGCCCCAGCACCGGCCTAACCCCTCGGCAGGCTCTTATCCCGGCCTCGGAGGCCCCAGTACCGGTCTTGCCTCAAGCAAGGCTCCGATACCGGCCTCGGAGGCCCCAGCACCGGCCTTGCCTCACAGCAGGCTCCAATGCCGGCCTCGCTGGCCCCAGCACCGGCCTAACCCCTCGGCAGGCTCTTATTCTGGCCTCGGAGGCCCCAGTACCGGCCTTGCCTCATGGCAGGCTCCGATGCCGGCCTCGCTGGCCCCAGCACCGGCCTAACCCCTCGGCAGGCTCTTATCCTGGCCTTGGAGGCCCCAGTACCGGCCTTGCCTCACGGCAGGCTCCGATGCCTGCCTTGCTGGCCCCAGCACCGGCCTAACCCCTCAGCAGGCTCCGATCCCGGCCTTGGAGGCCCCAGCACTGGCCATGCCTCATGGCAGGCTCCGATGCTGGCCTCGCCTCATGACAGGCTCCGATGCCGGCCTTGCTGGCCCCAGCACCGGCCTAACCCCTCGGCAGGCTCTGATCCCGGCCTCGCTGGCCCCAGCACCAGCCATGCCTCACGGCAGGCTCCGATGCCAGCCTCGCTGACCCCAGCACCGGCCTAAACCTTCGGCAGGCTCTTATCCTGGCCTCGGAGGCCCCAGCACCAGCCATGCCTCACGGCAGGCTCCGATGCCAGCCTTGCTGACCCCAGCACCGGCCTAAACCTTCGGCAGGCTCTTATCCTGGCCTCGGAGGCCCCAGTACCGGCCTTGCCTCATGGCAGGCTCTGATGCCGGCCTCGGAGGCCCCAGCATCGGTCTAACCCCTCGGCAGGTTCCAATCCTGGCCACGGAGGCCTCAGTAGTGGCCTTGCCTCACAGCAAGCTCCGATGTCGGCCACTGGCCCCGGCGCCCGCCTAACCCCTCAGCAGGTTCCGATCACTGTCTCTGTGGTTATTATTTCAAAGGTTCCAGGTGTAATGTATTAGATGTCTGCCTCCCCTGAGTACTGGCCACTGACAATGCCACTGCCTCCACCGTTTCAAATCCTTCCCAGGCTCTTTTTCCACTCTGAATGTTGTCCAGTGTTCCTAAGCATGTGTGACGGTAGCATTCGACATTTGGTGTAATTTCTCCAAAAAAATAAGGTTGGTAGGATCTGGTTTCTGCTTCTCCTGAATACAAGTCTCCACCACTATCGCGGAGACCTCTTTCTACACCGCCTTTCTCCTTGGTCTCCGCTAAACTCTCTCCTTACAGGTGATGCCTGAGATTCTTAACAATATAGAGAAATAGCAGTCCTCCTTCACGGGGAATTTTTCCATAAGTTCCAGTGCATTTAGATAAGTTTTGTCTGCATCTCCAGTGTCCTGGCATCCATAACAGCTTTCTTAACTCTTCTCCGATATTTTTCTTTTTCTGTTCCCTTTTTTTTTTTTTTTTTTTTAATAAGAGAAGACAGTATATGTGGTTTGAGGAGGTAGTGGGATCAGGCACTCACTCAGTAGCACTGTAACCCGGTCGGTTTCCCCATGGGTCCAGAGTGCCCCGCACTACTCCGCCTGGGCCCGGGTCCCGCGACCCAGGCCCCGGCTGGCGTGCTCCATGCGACCCCTGCCCGTAACCCAGGGTACTGAGTCCGGTTTCTCCAGGGATCTGGCGTGCTACATGTCTTCCGTCCCGGGGCCCGTAGTCCCGTGACCCTGACCTGGCTGGCGAGCCCCACGTGACCCCTGCCCGGAACCCAGCATGTTACTGGGCCCGGTTTCTCCAGGGGTCTGGCGTGCTATGTGCATTCCGGCCCGGGGCCTGTATCTGTGTTTTTATTGTGATCCATTATGTGAGTTTCGGTGTGGAATTTTCGACTTGTACTGTCAGGTTGGTACTCAAAAAAATATCAAGTTTTGGAGCATTTTAAATTTTTGGATTAAGGATGTTCAACCCACGTAGAACCACCAGTTTTAATAGTACTTCTCATGCATTTTTAAATTTTTTAGGCTATATCTGGTGGGGATCAGGGACCTGGTAAGACCACTCTTCACATTTTTTTTTAAGCCTGGATTATTCTGATAGCGTACACTGCAATCCCCGACCCAAGTGAAGGCAGACTTGTAGGTTTGAATTCCAAGCTCCTTTAAGTGGGGAACCAGAGGAATGGGAACTTGCAGAAATGGTATTAAAAAGAGGTGTGGTTTTAAACTCTTGGATTTAATGGGCTATCTTTGTTGTTCCACTGTCTTAAGGCAGAAGCACACACTGGGATGTGTGGCTCTGTCGGGCATTTTGCAGAGTGAGGAGCAGGGAAGGTATGCCGTGCACATTGAAGAGAAGTAGAAAAGGAGCCCAGGAGAATGCTGAAAGGGAGTGTGGGCTCTCTCCATTTTTTTTTCAAAAGAGAAACAATGAACCCTCATGAGAGGAAGGCAGGCAGCCTGCATCCCTCTTCCTGCCCAGCTCCCCCATTTCCACCTTTGGACTTCTCTTCCCCAACAGTCTGGGCTCTCCTCCTCCCCTTTGCAGGAGCAAACAATCCATTAACATTTGTGCAGTGTTTTAAAGATACAGAGCACTATGATACACAGTTTCTTACTTTTTCAAAAGTGAGTGAATACTCTTATTCCAATTATTTTATAGATAAGGCATCTCAGAAATTGGGGCTCAGGCTGGTGAAGGGGTTTGCCTCCCAAAGCTGCCCCATTTCAGTAGTGTACCTGGGTCTATTTTTGTGTATGTGGTACCGGGGATTGAACTCAGGGGCATTTTGCCCCCAAGCTCTAACTCCAGCCCTGTTTTATTTATATTTTGAAACAAGGTTTTGCTGAGACTGTCCTCAAACCTGCGATCCTCCCGTCTCAGCCTCCCAAGTGCTAAGATTACAAGTGTGTGCCACCTCGCCCGGCTTGACTCAGGTTGTCAACCCAGGATCTGGGGCCAGAGAAAGACTTAAAACGCAGACGATAATGTCTACTTCCCTGGGTTCTTTTTTGTCTTTATTGAGGTGAAATTTACATGGCATACAATTAGCTATTTTAAGGCGAGCCATCCAGTGTCACTTGGTGCATTCAGTGTTGTGCACACACCACTTGGATTTGCAAAATGCTTCACTGGCCCCTCCCTGGGCTTCTGCAGAATAAGAGAATCTGTCTGAGGCATCCCTGAGTCTGGCCCAGGCGCGGGCCAAATGAGCGGCAGCCTGTATCTTCCAAACCTGCTAATGTAGAACTAGGAATTATTGCCTAAATGTAGCACGCTGAGGAAGTCAGGTTGAGGACACATGACATGGTCGCATCCCAATCTTCTTTCCTTTTTCTTTTTCTTCTCAGACATGTCAGACAAGTCTTCTCATGACATGTCAGAATGGCTCTCTGCCAGGGAAGCTTCTCCCGAGGGCCTAAAATAGTCTCTAAAATAGTCCGACACATCTAGCTACATATGCCCAGCACTCAGTTAATTGTGCCCTGTCATGTAGCCGCTTGTTTGTTGAAGGAGTTTGACTTCCCAGCCAGGTTGAGACGTGCCCAGCAGGGGAGGCGCCACCAGGCACCACAATGCTCTCCATTGTTCTGGGCACAAAACAAGACAAGTACCGAACAGATATGCTTTGGATTCGACAGTGGTCAGCCAGCTCCGAAATTCCAGCTACCGCCCGATGACCGGTGTCTTCCACTACCCTGAAAATTGCAGGTTTGGTGTGCGAGAGTGCACCTGGTGTTGTGCTGAGTTGGAGCCAGACAGGCAGCTCTGCCCCTCTGACTCCCGTACCTGTATACTTGATAGGTGGGAGGTGAGGGCTGCAAGCAGGCTAAGCCAAACCAGATAGCTTTTGGCCTTTATGGAAATTGGCCAATTCTGGGAGCACAGGCCTGGAAGAAGCCCAGGCTCTCCCCCCAAAAAAACAGGCTCCAAGAAGTAGCAATGGTCTCTGTGGCTTCTAAGCCACCAGATGCTGAAGCAGTGCGCCTATGATGGTCAGGGCTGCTGCAGGCCGGGGCTGGGCAAGGAGTGTGGCTGGGAAAGTGAAGGCGTCTAGAAGTTGGAGGTGTTGGGGCTCACTGGGTGATCTGCCCTCTGGCAACATCACATGCCTTTCCATACACTCAATGCCAGGACACCGATGACCAGGCTCACAACCGCCGCCACTGGCACAGCCCAGAAGGGCACCTTGGGGACTTTTCCATCTGAGTCTGGGAGGAGCTGGCTGTTCTGAAGAGTGTAGAGGTAAGGGCTGTCCTGCAGAGGAGGAAAGGACGGACAGAGGTTAAGGGGCTGCGTGAAACCAATCATCACCCAAGACCTTCTCAGCCCTCATCATCATAACTTTGCGAGTTTTCACAGCCCATCCCTGTTCCTGAAGCTCCTTTATCGACACTGTACCAAACATTCTGTATGAGGCTGGGCCTGTCATATGACCAACGCCCAGCTACATCTGTTCTTTGGTTTCTCGTCAGCATCTCCTGACCTGATTTTGAAAGACTGGGAACTTATGGAAGAGAGGTTAGTGTTGGGAAAGAGGTGGGGGAGTGGGTAGAGCGCTTGCCTCTAAGTTCTCCAAGTCACTACTTGACATTGTGTCCCAGCCTCCCAGCGCACGGGTGCCCAGGGACCAGGGAGGCTGATAGAGAAGGACAGCTGGATCTCTGGTGGATTATGATTCTTACCCCCAAAGTGGAAAAAATCATAACAAACGGGTACCAACAAAAAGAGGAGACCAAAGCAGGGGTGTGTCTGGGGGCATCGATAGGAGATTGAGAAGACTAGGCAGAAGAGTAGCCCAGAGAGGGCAACATCCGGGCCTGAAGGAGAGGAGATGGGATGAGCATCCAGGAGCAGACGCTGGAAGGGAACACAGACATGGGCAACATTGAGGCCCGTCTGGGAGGGAGATCCGTTTCCCAGGAGCGCGGAGTGTATCGTAGCAGGAAGTGGGCTTGTCCTCTGGATTCTGGTCACTGGGCAGTGAGGACCAGGAAAGGATTTCAGCAGCCTTGACAAGACTGGAGTAACTTTTTAGAAGGCTGATCAGTGTCTGGTACAGTATAAGACGATGGAGAAGGTAGAGGAGAGCTGGAGAGACAGGTAGGGGCTTTGTGAGTGGTCCAGAGAAGGCAGTGGGTGTGCAAAGGAAAAAGAGGTCTGTTGGTCCTGGGAAAAGATGCTGCATCTTATTAACCTTTGCCTCCTGGTCTCTGGCTTGTATAGAACCTGGCAGAAACCTTCCAAATGAGGGTGGTCCGTCACGTGGCCATGGCCTGGGAGCTCGATGTCTGTTTAAGACCAGGGGGCTCTGAGCCTTTGGAAGTTAGCGAGTGTCTCAAGGCATCTGGCCAGGACTCACTAGCCATCTCCCTGAGCGGCTCTCCTCCTGCCGCTGGAGCTGTGGGACCCTCCCTCCCCTACTCTCTGGCTGCCCACCCCTGGGATATTTCAGTGGAGTGAGAAGGGACAGTCCAGAATAAGGGAGAGTCCAGAATAATGGCAGAGAGGAAAAGTGTGCCAAGGCCCCAGGGGTCTCTTTTGTGTCTCCTGGTGGCAGTCTCCCACCCCCATGCCAGGCATCTTCTCCACCCCCCCCCCCCAGGTAGGTTTACTCACAGCGGAGGGGCACTTGAGTTTGGCTCTGCTGTAGGTGAAATTGTTTGAGGTCGTCTTATTGCCCACTGGTTCCAACTGGAGAGGGGAGAGAGATACTTTGATTCTCTTGAGAGCTGGGAGAGACTTCCCTGCCAGAGGAGGTCGCTTGCATTGGGTCCCCTCCCTTTGAAAGGAAAGTGGCCAGACGCATGGCAGAGGGCAGTAGCCTCAGCCTGAGCAGGGACTGACTTCTGACTCACAGAGTGATGAGTCAGAGTCTGTCTGAGCAGGGCAAAACCCTGAGATGCTGCCCCTAGATTTACCAAGGAAGACACAGAGGCCTAGGAAAGACTGGCCAGTCAGGAGTCCACAGTGAGTTTCTGATAGAACTGCGATCAGAATGCCCATCTCCTGGCTCCACCCCTAGGCGGCTGTGATTGCAGACACGGCATTTTCAATTTTATAAAATGATGATAATTATATTTACCAACTTTTCCAAGTGCGTGGGGCTAGTCAATGTCAGGAAAACTTTGAAAACATACTGGTTGCCATGACATCCCTACTACACTTGGCTTTTTCAGCCTTAAGAAATTGGAATCTTCTCACTTGAGCTGCTGGATATAGTTGTCACATAGATGAAAAAATTTACATGAAACACCCCAGGGAGCAACTGTGGTCCCATGGGGTTCTGTGGAATCTCATCCCAGGACTCCAAGTGCCAGCTAGCAGCTGCTGTGCCCTCCCCAGAGACTTTGTTCAGCAACCTTTCCTGATGTGTGTCCAGATTGGGGAAATCAGACCTGGCCCTTGCACCTGGTTGCAGACTCAGCCTTGAAGGTCTGGCTTCTACCTACTGTATAATCTGCTTTCTGCCTGTTCCTGGCCATCAGGGTCTATCTGTGTGGGAACTGAAAGTGCTGTCTCCAAACTGATGTCCACACCTGGCCCATGTTCTGTTGTCTTCGAGCACGCACTCCTTCCTTAGTAGCATGATTGGAGGAGGAAGGTCCTGGGAGGGACACCACAGTGATGGCACTGAGCACCGCAGGCAGATGGCTGTGTCCAGGGTCTGCCAACAGTGACCGTGTGGTGCCAGGCAGGCTAATAACTTCCCCAAGACTGGAGAGAGGTGTTCAGTGCTGACCTGAAAACTCCACACACAGCTGTGAGCATCAAATGAGATGCTGGGTGCCTGATGCAAGTGTGGTGGCATTATTTCTACTTTCCTGGAGCAAAGGAAACGCAATTGTGTTCCAGTGTAACGGATTGCCAGAGCACGGAGGGGAGGCTAAAGGCCAGGCCCAGATTCCCAGGGCTGCTCCAGGAGCCATGGCACAGAGGAAGGCTGTGGACACACAGGTTTGGTGAGCACGTGGTTCCCCTGTCCGGCTGGTTCCTTCCCATCAGCACTGTCTACACTGCAGTCTCCCTCCTCAATGCCCTCTCCGCCCTCACAGTCACTGTACTGCCTTGGTGGTACAGTGTGTCCATCTCTGCACACAGCCAGAGGGTAAGTCAGGGCGCACCGCTCCCCCAAGGGCCTGGCCCTGGCCACTCACTTGACCTTCCCGCCCCTCAGTCACACTGAGTGTAAGTTCCTCAGACACTTGAAGCTCACTCCTGACTCCAGGCCCACGCAGGTCCTGTCTCCTCTCCGTGGAACACCGTGGCCCTCGTCCTCTGCCCGTGGCATGCGGTGCTCAGTTCACGGGTCTTGCCTTCAGAGAGGCCCCCCCCTGCTCGGTTTCATTGAACATGCTAGCTCGCGAGGCTCACAGTGGACCCCCGTACGTGCACATGACATTACTTGGTCTGTTTCCTTCCTCGCGGCTCCTTTCTCGTTCTTCTCCCTCCCTTGACCCCTCTCCCACTACTCTTCTTGTCCTTATTCTTATCTTCGGGAGGTCCCTTTTCTTTCCTTTTCTCTCTCCAGCTTCTATATATATGAGAGAAACCATGCGATCCTTCATTTTCTGAGTGTGACTTATTTCATACAGCGTTATGTTCTCTGCTTCCGTTCATTTTCCTACAGATGACATAATTTTGTTCTTTATGGTTGAGTAAAACTCCATTGTGTGTATGTTGTGTGTATATATAAATGCCACAGTTTATTTATCCATCTATTGATGGACACCTAGGCTAGTTCCATAACTCCGCTATTGTCAACTAGGTTGCTATAAACATGGGTATGTGTCTTCCACTCTAGTATTCTGATTTTAGTTCTTTGGGAAAGATAATGAGGAAGCCGGGCATGGTGGTGCACACTTGTAATCCCAGCCTTTGGTAGGCTGAGACCAGAGGATTATGGGTTTGACAACAGGCTCAGCTATTTGGTGAGGCCCTTTGCAACTCAGTGAGACTGTGTTTTAAAATAAAGAATAAAACAATAGGCCTATGGGTATAGCTCGGAGGTAGAGTGCCCCTGGGTTCCATCCCTAGTGCTGCAAAAAAATAAAAAGTAAAGATACTGAGGAGTGGGATAGCTGGGTCAGATGGTAGTTCCATTCCTAGTCTTTTGAGGAACTTCTATACTAACCTCCATAGTGATTTTATTAATTAACAGTCTCACCAACAGTATATAAGTGTTCCTTTTCCTCCACAGCCTCACCAGAATGTGTTATTATTTGCATTCTTCATGATTAGCATTCTAACTGAAGTTAGATGAAATCTCTGTACTTTTCACATTTCCCTGAATGCTAAGGATGTTGAACATTTTTTTTTATATTTGTTGATCACTTGTATTTCTTCTTTTGAAAAATGGCTGTTTAGTCCAACTGCCTATTGATTGAGTTATTTGTTTTTTTATGTTAAGATTTTTGAGGTCCCCATGTATTTTGGGTATTTATCATGTTAAAGAAGTAGCTGGCAAAGATTTTTCCTATTCTGTAGCCTCTCTCTCTTTATACTGTTGTTTTGTTGTTGTGCCGAAGCTTTGAATTTTATGACATCCATTTATTAATTCTTTATTTTATATCCTGAGCTTTAGGGGTCTTTTTTTTTTGGTGGTACTGGGGTTCCTGGAAGCCCTTCTACCTCCGGGCTACACTCCCAGACCTATTTTATATTTTTTATTTGGAAACAGGGTCTCTTAAGCCAGCAAGGCTTCGAATCTGTGCGGTTCTCCTGTTTGTTCACCTGGCTGTAACTGTGTGGATTTGTTTCTGTATATTTTAATCCACTGACCTATGAGTCTGGTTTTTGTGCCAATATCAATACCAGTCTGTGTTTTGTGCCACTAAAGCCTGTAGATTCTCTCTAAATTCATTCCTTTGGCCTTCTTTTAGCTCACTTCTTTTTTAATTTGGTGGTACTGGGGCTTGAAACCAGGGAATTCTACCTCTGAACTAAATTTTATTTCTTATTTTTATTTCCAGTTTTATATCTTATTGGTAACAGGGTCTCATTAAGACCCTGTTTTTTCTGAGGGCCTTGCTAAATTGCTAAGGCTTTGAACCTGAGATCCTCTTGTCTCAGCCGCCCAAGTACTGGGATTACAGGTGTACACTACCATGCTCAGATAGTTTGTAAGTTTTTTGTTTTGTTTTGTTTTTGTTTTTGTGGTACTTGGGATGGATCCCAGGGGCTTTCTACCTCTGGGCTATACTCCCAGACCTATTTTATACTTTATTTGGAAACAGGGTCTCACTAAGTTGCTGAGATCCTCACTAAGTAGCTGAAGCTGGCTTTGAACCTGCGCGATCCGCTTGTCTCTGCCTTCCAAGCGTGGGGATCACAAGCGTGTGCCACCACGCCTATCTCCAGTTAAGTTTTTGAAGATGCCTGTTTCCTCATGTTTTCAGAGGACTTAGAATTGTGCATCTGTTGAGATGAATTATTATTATCCTTTTATGTGGGAGTCCCTTTGGCAAATACTTATTTCTTTATAATAAGTCTCTCATTTGGGGATATATCATAGTTTCAACACATCCAGACAACACAATCAAGATGTTAATTACATCCCCCAATACCTCTTTAAAAGGAGAAGGCACCTGCAAGTTACAATGGTTATTTAAGAGTAGGCCATCTATCGATCCACTCTATAAATGTGATTACTAATGGTCTTCTCTAGAACCCTTTAATCAGGGAGAAATGTGTGGGCACTAATGAAGAATAGGCTGAATAGATTATGATGAATGTGTGTTAAATTGAATCAAGGATATGGAATGAAAAATTAAAAAAATTTGAAAAGAGAAAAATAAAGAGGATGGGAGAAGAGAGGGAGACAGAAGTTATCGGAGTAAAATGATGCAGGAGAGGGGATGAGAGTTGGGAATGAAAAAGAAGAGACATTGGGATGATTTATGTGAGAAAATACATAGAATTAGAAATCTAACAAAACACAAATTGCAGAGGGGAGAGCAGAATTTCTTTAATATAAATAAGTGTATGCAGATCTTATCGTATAGGTGCTTGGTATTCTTTCTGGAGATGTGGAGGCGTGTCCTACTGTGGGGGAACTTCTTTGGGCCCTGTGTGGCTTTGGGCTCTGACCCACACTGGCCAAACTTGTTTGTTAAGTCAGTACGCTGAGATCAGGCCCCTACCTCTGCTGGGCCAGAGAGGTGGGCAGGCTTGTTGTCTATTTCAGAGTAGACTTCATTCTCAAAATGGATTTGCTCTTGCTGTATTCAGGGGCTTCCTTGCTTGTTTCCTTTAAAGGTTGGGAGGGGGCTGGAAGTTTAAAGGTAGGGGAATGACTTGGTCAGGTTTTCTTTTATAAGATTACTTAAATCTGTGAAGAGTAGATCTAAGGCATTGGTTCATAAGCCCTGTAACCCAAAATCATCTAAGAAGCTTTTAAAAGCGTTGAATCTAGGACCCACACCCCTAACCAATGAAGTCAGGATAAGCACAGCTGCATGTGTATATTATTAGGGACTGAACCCAGGGACATTCTACCTTTCAGATATATCTCCAGCCCTATTTTATATTGTATTTTGAGACATAGTCCCTCTAAGCTACTGCTCACTGGCTTCAAAATTGTAATCCTCCTGTCTCAGTCCCCCAAGTACTGGGATTATAGAAGTATGACACCAGGCCCGGCCTGGTACTCTCTTCATGGAGTCCCATGTGCGTAGAAACAAGTACAAATCACAGGTGAGCAGTGAATCAATTTGATGAGGAAAACACACTAGCATCCAAGAAATAGATCATTAGCAGTAAGTACTCAGAGGTATCTCCCTTCCAGTACTCGACGCCCAGTAAGAGAGACCACCCTGATGACTTAACATTACAAAAGAAATTGCTTGCTCTAAAAATATATATGTGTGTGTGTGTGTGTGTGTGTGTGTGTGTTTGCATACATGTTTTTGAAGTTTGCTAGCTCTTGTTATATAAGAGATTCCACAGTTCGTTTACTCAGGGAGTTTCCAGTTTGGAGCTATTCTAAATAGTAAGGTATGAAAATTCTTGTATGCATCCTGTGATGAACATGTGTATGCCTTTCTTTGGGAGATATACTCAGTAGAATCGTCAAATCTCAGAAAATAATCTATATTTCGCATTACTAGATATGTCAAAGAGCTTTCTCAACTGGTTGTTTTTAAAACATTGTTTTTAAAAGTTTTTAATATGTAGCCAGAAAGCTGAGAATTGCTGTTCTAAGGGCCGTGAGGCTGGAGATAGGATGCTAGTTAGGAAAAAATGCAATTATTGGCTGGAGCAGGATTTGTAGAGAAGAGGGAGCCTGCGGGATGAAGAAACAGGCCTCAGAAAGAGAATGAAAAAACTATAGAAGACGAAAGAAGGCAAAGGCAGACATTACCTGGTGCTGCTGGTACTGAGGTGTGAGCCATTGAGAGCGGCAGCGCAAGAGATGAAATAGTTTCAGGTGTGTGTGTTGCCCAAGTAGGGAGCCCAGGGAGCAGCAGCCAGGCCTGCAGACACTACGCCATAGGACTCTAATTATAAGACATGCGTTCCTGGCTCCGTAAGCTCGTATCAGGTTGGGGGCAGGAAGGAGGTGGGTGCTGTGGCCGGGACCCTCGGGGAAGACGTGGAAGACCCAGAGTCTCGTCCCTGGTGTGCCAATGACTGACTGTGTGATGCTGAGCAAATGGCTTTGTGTCTCTGCATTTCAGTTACGGAATGTTCTGGCTAGATGACCTCACAGATCTGTTCTAGTTCTAACAGGCTATTATTTACTTGATGTCACTCGAGGGGTGAAATTCCAGAAATATCATTGGAAAAGTTGGCACGATGCTACAGTTTTATGTCTGAGGTAGTTTGGGCTGAAAACATTGGACTCTGTAATTACTTCTCAAAATGATACAGTGCAGAATAAGAAACTCTTGGGTAGTTTGACTTTAGTTTTGCTTTGTTTCTGTTATATTTAAATTTGGGGGTATGACTGAGATAATGACAGCCAGGAAGCCAGGGACAGTCTTATATTGTTACCAGTATGGCTCCACAGCAGTGCCTGCCTTTCATTTTCTTCTCTATATTCCTCTTATCTGCTTTCATAAAACAAAAAGCCTCTCATCTGGGTGAATGAAAACAACTTCTGGGATGCTTTGGAAGAGGCCAGAACTACATGGTTAATTCACACAGAAAGATACCAATGGGCTCTGCCACGTTTAGATCTTAATAGGACCGCTGAGCCCCAGGAGACTCCTGAGGGCTCCAGGCTTGGCAGGCTTGGAATGCCACCCAGGAAGAAGGGCCACATTCTGATGGAAAGGCTGGGAAGGAACAAAGGCTTAGCTTTCCTGTTTTTCTTGAAATCTGTGTATTTCCCTGAATTCTTAGGGGAGAAATAGGACAGGAACTAAATTTCTATTCTTTAAGGGAAGTATGTGTGTGTGTGTGGGGTGGGGGAGTACTGGGGATTGAACTCAGGGGCATTCTGACTCTGAGATATCCCCCCAGCCCTTTTTATTCTTTATTTTGAAACAGGGTCTCACTAAGTTCATAGCTGAGGCTGGCTATGAACCTGCTATCCTCCTATCTCAGCCTCCCAAGTCCTAGGATTATAGGCATGTGCCACCATGCCCGACTCGGGGAGGGAGACTTTAAAAGGAATTGAAGTCACGTGAATTAGCCACTGAAGAGCAACTGGCCTTCAAACCAAAATCTACAAAAGAAACCTAAATGGTCTTAGGAATTCTATTGTGCAAACTTCAATTTAAACAAAATACCATGGGGGTTGGGTGGGTGGGAAGAAACTCAAAGATAATTGATGGCAATTCAGGGAACTAAGCCACAAGAGTATGATATTACAATTTTAGAAGCAGACAGATAGAAAATGTCCACATCTCTCTGATCATCATTTTACAAGGTTCCTTTCTCCCCCTGGGAAAGGATGGAGTAGGTTTGAGGCTGGGAGGACAGGCTCTGTGGCTCTTTTCTTTTTGATGTTTAAAGGAGGAAAACCCCAGGACAGCACAAGCAAAGGAAAGCTGAGTCTGCACTTCACTCAGCCAAGGATAAGACCTCTCACACGTGTCTTTAAAAAGAAGAGGTTGCTAGAGAGGGGGAGGTGGTGTAGCTAAGGAGAAAGTCAATATTGTGAGTCAGCTGCGGAAGATACTGGACATACGGGAGGAGCTGACAGGTGTGGGGATATTTGCACAGCAGTGGTTGGCAGACACCTTGGGCTGGAAACTGCAATAAAAGCAGCAGGATTGTAGCTTGTTCAGTTGCCATGGGAGAAATGAGGGAGCATGCAGATCAGGGTGAGGATTGGGTTACACACCAAGCTTAGATCAAAGGAAGCGACTGGACAGGGAAGACATTTCATTTGCTCCATGCAAGAGGATACAGGTATCAGGGTGGCCAGCCAAGTTCTGCAAACATAGCTGATCCCAGTTCAGTAGTGAGCGGCCGACCTCAAAGGGCAGAGGTGAGGTGGTCCCTGGGCTGTGTGTTTGCAAGGTCCCTGCCTCCTCCAGCAGAAAAGACTGGGACAGGTGTCACCCCGGGAGAACAGGCTGTGCAAATCTTTCCTTTTTGATGTTTAAGGAAATAATAGCTGGGAGTATGTTGAGACTGGATTTGTTGAAAGCTGATTATTGCACTGGCCTCTGCATACACTTATGTCAATTAACTTTGTTTTGTTTTCACTTTTTCATAGATGTTGATACAAATGGCCAGGGAGATAGATCACTTGCCCAAGATCCCACAGTAAAGGGTGAAGCTGGTTATTTTCATTCAGTCTATCTGATTACAATGTTATCTTTGCACCTGGGCATTGCTGAGCAAACAAAGTTCATACACACACACACACACACACACACATACCCTTTGAAAACACATCAGGATGCACAGTGTGCTGCCATTTGGGGCTTTGGGGTAAAGGGAGCAGGTGGGACTTGGAGACAATGTCCTGGGGCTGGCTGTCCCCTGGACACAGCCCACCCGACCCCCAACCACTCACCATGTTGTTCCAGAGCGCGATGGCCATCTCAGCGTGGCTGCGTTCTGAGAAGTGCATGCAGTCTTCAGAGAAGAAGGTGTGGTCCGTCCCGCCTCGCTGTGACCAGAGGCAAGGAGGTCACCATCCTGACTTCGACTCCAGGACCTGCACCTTCCCCGCCCAGCAGGGACCTGGCCAGGTCTACTCTCACCCTGTCAACTCTGCTGCTAACTAGTTCAGGACATATGAAAAATCTCCCAGATTTTGGAATTAAAAACAAAAGAGGAAAAAAAAAAAGACATAAGTTGTAGTCACCCATAGTCCATTCCTGCCCGGAAGTTGAAAAGCTGTTATCATCATTTTAGAAAGGTATCTATCTCAATGCAGCAAATTATCAGGACCATGCCTGGGGAATGTGGCCACTATTAGTTTTCTTTTCAACTATATCTAAGTTCTAGTCATACTGAAAGAAAGAAGGAAAGAAATAAAAAAATGTTAAAAGATAAATAACCAGGCATGGTGGCATATGCCTGTAATGCCAGTGCTTGAGACAGGAGGAACACAGGTCTGAGGCCAGCCTCAGCAACTTAACAAGACTCTCAGCAACTTAGAAGGCCCTGTCTCAAAATAAAAAAATAAAAGAAGCCAGGTGTGGTGGCGCATGTTTGTAATCCCAGCATTAGGGAGGCTGAGACCGGAGGATCAAGGTTCATAGACAGCCTCAGCTACTCAGTGAGGCCCTCTGCAACTTAGTGAGACCCTGTTTCAAAATAAAGAATAAAAAACAGGTCAGGGGGTACAGCTCGGAGGTCAAATGGCCCTGGGTTCCATCCCCAGACCCGCAAAAATATATAAATAAAATAAAACAGGGCTGGACATGTACAC
Source organism: Muscardinus avellanarius (assembly GCF_963383645.1). Lineage (NCBI taxonomy): Eukaryota > Metazoa > Chordata > Mammalia > Rodentia > Gliridae > Muscardinus > Muscardinus avellanarius. Next base: position 22,860,664 of record NC_137801.1, on the reverse strand, counting down.
TCCTGGGTTTAATCCCAGTGAAACAAAACCATAAACAAACAAAAACAAACAAGCAAATAAAAACTCCACTTAGGGAAAGGAATACACCCATCACCTAAGGTAAGACTTCCATACCCAAGCCTTCCAGAAATACCCATAGCTTACCTTGTTCAGTGGGGGAACAGTGGTCCGGAAGAAAGGCTGAATGACAACGGCAAAGTCCTGGTGCTTCGTGTACTGGTCCCCAAGCCTGGAGATGCCGCTCTGGGGGCAGGAGAGGCTGCTCACCCCGCCGCCAGGTCTGCTCCTGCCGCCCCTGGAGGGCTGTGACAGGAGCCTTGCCCGCCCTAGACAAAGGTGACTTAACGGGCTACGCTAGTGCAACACCTGCTAGTGTGAACACACTCTTTCATTCTATACCCTTTAACGAGCACCTGCCTATCACGGCTCGTGCCGGTTGGCAGGATCCAAGCTGACCGAACCCAATGTCGGTGGGTGGGGAGCCCCCTCTGCACCGACGCACCCTGCTCCTTCTGAGGCCCCTGCAAGGCTGCTTTTGGCCGGCTGGCCACCCCAGGAGGCCGGCTAGCTCCAGCTCCAATGGGGAGCATCTCAGCACCAGCCCCCAGAATGCCTGTGGACTTTGGGGGATGAGAGCACATTTGGAGCCCAGCACCAAACATGAAATGTTAAAGGAACAGTCTAGATGGCCTTATCCTCAAAGAGTCCATCATCCATCTGGGGAAAGGGAGATAAGATGTAAAGACAGTGGAAACAGAGAGCGCTCTAGGTCAGCCAGTGCAGCCTGAACTCCATCCGGAGGGACACCTCGGGGGAGGTCTAGTGGAGCAAGCTTTGCAGAGGAGGGAGGAGGACTGGCCTCGTGGATGAAGAGGGTGAATCTGCAGAAAAGCTCGGGGTGACGTGTCCAGAGCGGGAAGGGTGGGGGCAGAGACGAACAAGTCAGGGGTGCAGACAGGAGGGGGCTTGGGAGGAATGGGGGGCTGGGGTGAGTGGGGTGGGGCTGAGCCTCAGGTTCTTGAGGAGGGTGGAGGGGAGCGGAGAGGTAGGAGACGGGTGCAGTGACCCCATCTTCCTCCTCCGGGTGGAGGTGTGGCTCACAATGCAGGTTCCTTGTGGGGGATGGACCCCACCCTCCTATGGGCCAACCCTGGGGGGCCATTCCTGGGGGCCGAGTGTTCTGACTCTGGCCTGGGAGGTGGGGATTGTCCCAGTGTCCACTTTGGTGTCTCCCCCAACTCCTTTCCCTGGTCTTGGTGTTCAATTTGCCTGGATAAGTATTTAGAGGGATGCAATCTGCCTTTTTATTGTTTTTATTTTTATTTTTTTGTGGGTCTGGGGATGGAACCCAGGGGCATTCTACCTTTGAGCTACACCCCCTGCCCTATTTTTTATTCTTTATTTTGAAACAGAGTCTCACTGAGTTGCGGAGGGCCTCATTAAGTAGCTGAGGCTGTCCACAAACCGTGATCCTCTGGTCTCAGCCTTCTGAATGCTGGGATTACAAGCGTGCGCCACCACCCCTGGCTCAATCTGCCTTTTTTGGCGTGACTTGCTGAACCCATGATTTCTGCATGCCGCTGGGGGACATTGGGGCAGAGAGGGAGGGCTCACCTGCAGGTCCCGGTTCAATTTCTTCAGGTTTTTCATGGCCAGGGAGTTCTGAGCATGCTGGAGGCAGCTGCAGTTTCCCCTGTGAGACACAGACTCTTGTGCTGGGCTCCCTAAGGCTGCCTGGCTCTGTCCTCCCGGAGGCGGCTGCTACCCACAGGGACCTGCAGCCTGTGCTGCCTCACAGGGGGTGGGGGTGACACACAAGAGCCCCCACAGCACGCCCTTTGGACTCTTGGACCAGCTCACAGAACCGTAACTCCGGGGCCGTGGTCCAGAGCTGCTTGTTTGAAGCTGGAGGAGCGCCCCTAATGCCAGGTCTCCTGGTGCTCCTTCCATTTGTCCCTTGTACACTCCCTCCCAAGCCTCTGGCCCCTGGGGTTTCTGCAGAGGGCTAGGTAGAGAGGGGCTAGAGTTTGGGGAAGACCAACCATGATGGCTCTGTGTGTGGGGACAGTCATTCCTCCTGCCCTCGGGGCCCCTCGGCTCTACCTCTGAGGCCTTAGGACTCCAGTGTGGGAAGACTACTGAGACCCGGGGAGGGCCAGCTTGAGCCACCTCTGACGAGGGAGGTTTGCATTAGAAGTGGTCCCCTCATGCCAGGAGAATTATTGCTGAAGAATGGAGGAGCCATTCAGAACAATGGCCACTCCACCTGGGAGGCCTGGTTCCTAGCAAGAATGGGAACCAGCTGGCCACCTTCACAGCCAATCCGTTTGACCTCAGAGAGGACACCTCAGTGACCGCAGGACCACAGCGACAAGCACACTCTCTCAGAAAGCCCCTCCAACCTCAGGAGATGGCACCTTCCAGTCAGGGGCCTGCTGATCTTTAAAAGAATCTCAGCCCCCAAGGCAAAATTCTGCCTTGCGCACCAGGACCTCATTTCCATGCCTAGCCTTCAAGGATGGAATAAAAGTTGCTATTTCTTGCAAGCCTGGCCCATCTTACAAGAGTTTCCTCCTAGGACAAAAATGATGACATCGTATCTACCTTGCAAGGTAGGTGTTATCCCTGAGGAAGAAAGGCCCAGAGGGGTTATGAGGTCTGCTGAATGGCAGAGCCAGGATATGGCTAATGGCTCCTATCCACCCTGTAAACAGCCCGACTGCCTCTACCCGCACTGCCCTACCAGGCCTGCAAGCCCAGCATTCTCCGGGCGGCCTGGGCCCTGGGGCTGTGACCCGTTCACTTACTGAGCTGCCAGTGGCATGACACATTTCTTGCTTTGTCTCTGGTATAGGCCCGTCAGCTCCAGGATCTCCACCACATTGATGAAAGCCCTCGGGAGCTGTGGGGAGCAAAGGGGTGGGATTCAGAGGTCTCCAGGCAGACCTGGGAAAAGACACAGCAGACTGCTGAAAGGAGCGTGGGGGAGGGCCTTCAAACTGTTTTCAAATTGTTTTTGCTGTGCTAGGGATCAAAACCAGGGCTTTGCACATGCTAGAGACATTCTCTAGCCCTGAGCCACATCCCCAGCTGCTAGAAGATTGTCTTTACTCTAACCTCACCCTCCCCAATTAGAAACTGAGCCCAGAGAGGGAGTATGACTTGTTTGATCTCACTGCATCTTCTGTAGTGTCTCCCTTTATCCACCTGGAAACTGAGACCCAAAGTCCCATTGCTAGTAAACCCAGGCCAGCTGGCTCCAGGGTGGGTTCTTTGCCACTACACCGTCCAATGAGCAGAGAAGCTGGCGCTGCTGCCCTCCCATACTGCCGGGTGGCCGCTCCTGGCGCATCTCTGCTCAGGGGACATCCCATTGGACATGACTTGCTCAGATGCGCCAGAGAGGAAGTTCTGCCTCCAGCGAGGTGGCACACAGGTGCGTGGCGGGCAGGATGCAGGAACGAGCTGCTCGTCATTCCTACCTCCTTATAGAGGATGTCCAGGGCCTTCTGGACGTGCTGGACGTACTCCTTAGCTATGTTGTCCTCCTGTGGAGAGAGGGGTGGTCCTCAGCTGCTGCATCCTACCCTGAGAGGGGATAGAGCACAGCCGCAGGGGCTGGGTCCATGGCTTCAGTGGTCCTACCCAGTCCTGCTGCTGGTTAACCCAGAGTCCCCTGTTAAAAGTCCTCCCTTGGTGCCTGCTAGACGCCAGGCATAATTCCCCCCTGCCCCACATGGTCTCAGACCCACAGGCAGAGCCTGGCAGCTCTGGGCCAGGTCCGCCCCCTCCCAGCCTCATTTATTGACACTCTCAGCCTTCTCTGGCCATTTACAGGACCCCTGACGACTCTCTTTTCTCTCGGCTTTGGCCCAGGTAGGTCCCACTGCCTGGAACCCTCCATGCTCCTGCATTCCTCTACCGTCTATGCCTGTGACTCTGTCTAAGGTGCTCCTCTGACCCAGCTTCCTGACTGGAGGCTGATTTAGCGGTGCCCCATGGTGCTCTGGGTGATGTGTATGGGGTACACAGTAGTGCTCCGTAATTGTTTGTTGACGGATTCTTGGGGCTTTGCTTTATAGCACAAGGAAGATGCTATATGGGTCTGGGCTCCTCAGAAGGTACCAGAAGCGAGACCGATACCACAGGGTGGGCGTTACCAGAAGCTCTCATCCCCAGGATGGATGAGTGCCAGGCTGCAGGAGGTGAGGCCAGGAGCTGCCTTAGGTATTCAGGCGGGAGGCAGGAGCTCAGGCAGCCTGTTTCTTAAGACACAGAGCTGCAGCCAGCTGAGATTCCATCAACTGAACATCAAAAGTACTCCATGGACACCTGATCACAGATACAAGTCGTCCATAGATTCGGGGTCTGCCCCGCTCCCTTCCTCAAACTTGGCTTGAGTTACCTGGAGCCCTTTGCATAAAAGCCTGCTCTCAGGGGTAGAGGCCTGACTGTCTGCAAGACGGACAGCTGTTCTGGGGCTGCAGAGGGCATTCCCCATTCTAGGTGTCCACAGGCAGCCCTGGGCCACCTCTGGTTTCCAGGTAGCCTTGTAGTCCAGACACAGCAATATGTAAACCACCAGGCAGCTGGATCACCCCTGCCTCTCCAGGCTGCGCAGTAAGGGAGAGGAGGGAGGAGAAGGGGCTCAGCGAGGCCGCCCTGGGTGGTGGTGGACGGGGCACGATCTTGCTCGTCGCTCTTCACGAGCCAAGAAGCCCCACACACTTCTCCCTGCCCGAAACTGCCCGTCACTGTACCACAGCCTCGAAGTCGGGGCAGCTGCCTCCTTCTGGCCAAATAAAATACAGGATGTCCCCAACTTAGAACAAGATGTACTTAGAAAGTTACAGCTTCCCAAAGTTTGTAAGTCTGGACATGTTTCCCCATAGAAGCAACACTGGGAATGGGGTCCGGTTCCCAGGCCAGCGGGTTGAGGTTGGTGAGCTCGTGAGAACCCTGGAGGCCAGCAAGCCACACTCAGTTATATCCAACCTCATTTATGACGGGGTTTGGTTTTTCTTCCAAAAATGGGCAGGGCTCCGGGCATGGGATGCAGAATTGCCGGCCACCTATTTGGATCCAGAGGGTGGTACTGTGCACCCAGGAGACGCTTCACCCTTAGCTCCAGAGAGTGGGCTCCTCCTTCATCTTGTCTGGCTGGCTGGCTGCCTGCCTTCTTTAGGCTGGGGATTGAACCAGGGGTCATTCTATCTCCAAGCTACACCTCCAGCCCCATTTTTTTTTTTTTTTTTTTTGCAGGTTTGGGGATGGAACCCAGGGGCATTTGACCTCTGAGCTACACCCCCTGCCCTATTTTTTATTCTTTGTTTTGAAACCGGGTCTCACTGAGTTGCAGAGGGCCTAAGTAGCTGAGGCTGTCCGCAAACCTCGATCCTCCGGTCTCAGTCTCCCAAATGCTGGGATTACAAGCGTGCGCCACCACACTGGTTCCAGCCCCATTTTTAAAGTGTGTGTGTGTGTGTGTGTGTATATATATATATATATATATATATATATATATATATATATGGAAGCAGGGTCTTGTTAAGTTACTGACAGCCTCATTTAGTTGTTGAGGCTGGCATCAAATCTACAATCCCCGTCTCAGCTTTCCAAGTTCTGTGATAACATGTGTGCACCACCATGCCCAGCTTCATGTAGACCTTTCCTCTGGAGTTGGGAGGGGGTGGTATTCAGGCAGTAAGAAAGGCTAAGCCTCACCTGCTCTGTGTGAACTGGGGGCTCCCTGGGTAGGTTCAGGTGCCTGAGGGCCCAGGCAAGTGTGACCCTGGGAGGGAGGGTCAGGCCCTAGGCAAGAATAATGACCGAGGTCAGCAACTTCATTCTCGGTCCCCATTGCGGGTGGCCAGGGGCCTACCAGGTTCTGGCAGTAATGACACAAGTCCTTGCTCCCTACGAAGAGTGTGATCAGCTTCCAGTCTTTCTTCAGGTTGATCTCCTGAAGCGACAGATCCTGAGTTTAGGCCTGGGGTGCACATGTTGGTGATACTTACCCCGCCACCCGGCCAGGTTCCTAAGAACCTTTTCTTGTACCACGACAGAAGGAGCATGAAGGGTCCCCACCCTCACCTGATGCCACAGAGAGAGCTGTGTGGGGGCATCAGCCCACCCAGGGAAGAGGGGGGACTTGCGCTTTGAAGTGCATTCGAGAGCTGCTGCGGGTAAGTGGCGAGGGGCCTGTCCCAACCTCCCCGAGCCCAGTAAAGGCCTAGTGGATTAATATGCCCCCCCAAAATATGACCTAAGGAATTCAAAGGACCAGACCACAAGGATGCAGCTGGAGTCAAAGCCAGAGGGCTGGTGTTTGTAGGGCCTGAGTCTGGGGAAGACGAGGAGGAGCCAGGGCCCCATTGCGGGGCTGGGGGGAGGCCTGGAGGCTTCCTGCTCAGCCACCACCATCACAGGAGGCCTGCCAGGAGCTCCATTCCAAGGCATAAACATAGAACATAAAAAAAAAGTGCAGTAAGAAGTTTCAGAGGGGCCGGGAGAGCAGGGAGAAGACAGGGTTGGAAGGAGAAGCCTATTTTTAGTACCTTGCGTTTATATAATAGGGCTCTGGGACGCCAACTCTGAGGTGAAGGGGGAAGATACCAAGGACCAGGCCTCACTCAGCTCTGGGCTGGCTCTGCCTTGGCCTCCTGCAGCTGGCGGGGTGGGGTGGGAGCTAGGTGGAGCCTTTGGGCTCCCTGTGAGCAGAGCTGGGGACAGGAGTCGCTGCTGTGCACTCCCAGGGCCAGTCCCAGCCCAGCCAGGGAGAACCCACACCTTTCGCCTTTCCATGTGGCCCAGGGGCCTGCACTCACCGGGCTGCTCTTTATCTTTTTCACCAGGAGCCGGGCCTGGGCGGGCATGTCCCTAGGCAGGGGAGAAGGAGGAGGCTTTAGAGTAGCTCAGGATGAGGGCTCAAGCCCTGGGCTTGAGGAAGGCTTCAGGAAGAATACCATTCTCCAAAGGTGATTCCTTCAGGACCCGCCACGGGCTGTCCCTGGTTCAGGCCTCAGGCTCCTGCTAATCAGAGTTGCCAGGCACCTCCAGGCCACGTTGGGCCTGACCCTGTCACCCCATGATTGGTCTCCCAGCACCCTCCTCAGTGGGGCCGCTGGGGTTGGGATCCCATTGACCTTCCTATACTAGTGAGGAGATAGAAAGGAAATAGGCAGATAGGGAAAAGGCCTTGGTAGAAAAAAGTTAATTTCCTGAGTTTCCTGAGGGGCGACAAATGCCTGAAATTCCAAAGGCTCAGAGATAAGAAGGCCAGAGCTTCACAAAGCCATCCTGATTTTCCTAATCAACAAACCCACTTAGCAAGTCTGGCATTCCTGAAAGGAGACCCTTCAAAGGACTTGCAAATGCCCTATGCAAATTCTCCTTGGAATCCCAAAAGTCACCCTCACCAAAAAAAGAATGGCAAAAGGGGGACTTTCCCGATCGGGACTCCCTCCCCTTTTGGGGAGCTGTTCTCTCTCTCACAGGTCATGTTGGCCCTGAGAGAAGGCAGAGTGCATCTGAGGGCACGTGGCTCGGGCGACTCACCTGAAGGCCTCTGCTGGACATCATGGCTGGCCAGGCCCCTAAGGGGTGACCTGTACCTCTTTTCTGGCAGATCACATGGACTCTGGGAGAAAGTAGTTTGCAACTGATGGGCATTTGGCTCGGGCGACACTTGGGTAGTGACCCTGAAGGCAGCTACTGGACCCCGGAGTTCCAACCGCCCCTATGGGGTGTTCGGCCACTTTTCTCTATTCTTTTGGCAGATCGCGTGGACTCCGGAAGAAAGCAGCCTGCACCTGAAGGCAATTCGGCTTGGGCTACTCTCAAGTATTGTCCTGAAGGCAGCTGCTGGACCCAGAGTTCCAGCCCCTTTGGGGGTGTTCAGCCACCCTTGCCCCATTCCCTGCTGCTTCCAATAAACCTTTTACTCCCCTTCCTGAGGTCTGTAGGTGTCATTCTTCGCTCACGGTAGACATGAATTCGCCGGGTTTTCTCTCAAGAAACCCCGTTTCACTGGGGGTGGAACCCAGAGGCTTTCTACCTCCGGGCTTTACTCCCAGACCTATTTTATATTTTTATTTGGAAACAAAGTCTCACTACTGCTGAGAGCCTCATAAGTAGCTGAGGCTGGCTTTGATCCTCCTGTCTCAGCCACCCAAGCATGGGGATTACTAGCATGCGCCACCACGCCTGGCTATTAATGACTCCTTTAACCTTTACTTCCAATCCCTGCACTCTGCTCCTGTAATAATTTCATTTTTCTTCTCTGTAGTTACTTAGATTTCTATACTACTCCCATCCATCCCTGCACTCCTCGCTCCCAGCCAAACAGGATTAATTCTCCCTTCATCCCATAGATGCCCACTGAAAGGTTAGAGCTGCCCCTGCCCCACAATGGGGCAGGGCGGGAAGCTAGGAGGCAGAGCCCGGTGATTCCAAGAGGGGACCACGCCTCCCGGTCAGGAAGAAGCGAGTTCAGAGTGCAGAGGGGAGCCTGACAGGGGAGACAGAGAAACGCACTCTCCCCCACCAGCCTACGCGTGCACGCGGGGGCTGGAGGCCGACCTCCCACGAATAAAGCCATCCATATCATATTATGGATCTCCGCGTGTCTCTGTGCGACAGGGGGACGCGCCAAATATCTTTCACCCACCATATATGAAACAATGGCACTTGGCATTCTGGATAAGTGATGTATATGCTGATTAAATACTACTCAGCAATAAAAAAAGGTATGAGTAACAGCTTCACTCAACAATATAGATGAATCTCAAAATATTTTTACTGGGTGAAATAAATCAGACTGCAAAACACAGACTACATGCTCTTTGATTCCATTTATATACAATTCTAAAGAATTCCCCTTCCCCAGCCTCAGGGGAATGGATAAGAAGGAAGAGATCATAAACAGGCACAAGGCAGCTTTTGCAAGTGAAGAACATGTTTAGTATCTTGAAGGTGTCAGTGGAGCCACAAGAATATGCATATGTCAAGACTTACTGAATCACATACTTTTAATAGGTCCAGTTTATTGTGTGCCAGTTGTATTTATTTCTTTGAAAAGATAGGTGTACAAGAAGTTAGGTTAGCAGAATGCATCCAGCCATGGCAGCGTCCATGAAAGAAGCCATCAAGACAATAACCAAGAGCCAGGCTTGGTGGAGCAGGCTTGTAATCCCAGTGCTTAGGAGGCTGAGACAGGAGGATCACAGGTTTGTGCCCAGCCTCAGCTACTTAGTGAGGCCCTCAGAAACTTAGTGAGACCCTGTTTCAAAATAAAGAATAAAATAGGGCTGGGCCTGAGCCTTGGAGGTAGAATGTCTCTGTGTTCTATCCCAAGTACTGAAAATAAAAGCAACTGATGCAGGGTGGCCATTTCAAATCTATGATAAGCTGAGCGCACAGGGCACCGGCCCTGCCCTTATTTCTCATTGAGGAGAATGTCACATCTAGGATATTATCCTGTACCCTGAGCCTATAGATGGATACACCAGAAAGCTGCAAAGAAAGCCTATCCTGGGTAAAGGTGATCCAGGAAGTGTCTCTATCCTTTTATTAGGTTCCAGGTGTGACTAAGGGGATTCATGGGTGTGAAAAGCCCTCTCCTAGGTCTTGGGGGAGGAATATCCACGGCCTCCCTCTTCCTGGCCATCTTCTTCACACCCTCTGTCCAGGCCCAGGACCAGTCCACATGAGGCTCCTCTGCACTCCTTTATCCACATCTCCCCTATTCTCCTTTTCCCTCCAGGTCCCAGGGCTCTGGCTTTCAGCTCTACTCCTATCTACTGTGGGAGCTGCACAGCTGGGGTTGACTCCATCTTGTAGAGGAGGGGGTGGCTGGAACATTTTGGGGGTCCTTGCTGAGCGTTAGCTGCTGTGCCAGGTCCCAGGCCTGGGCTCGCGTGTTTTTAGGTAGGAGACAGCTGTCTGTTGACTACTCAGCTCAGGCTTTATTGTTCTGGAAACTATAGTCTATGACTAAGTATCAAATTATTTCAGTTCGCAGTGTTGTCATCCGCAACACCATCTTTTCCCAAAAGTCATTTCCTGTTTGCTTCCTCTCTTTTTAAGAAGACAGAAAGCTCTTTGTTGTAAGCAGGGAGTTCACCTTTTGATTCTTTTATATCTCTTAGAAACCTTCCTGGGGCTCAGTCCCCTGCAGGTTGTTGAATAAGGATTCTTGCTTACTGATTGATGGAAGAGGCGTTATCTGTTCAGTAAAACTTTGAAATTAAATGTTGGTAAATATATGTTGGTAAATATCGGGACAAGGAGTGCACAGCTGGACAGCAGAACAGATTTATTTGGGGATAAATCTGGGAGGAGGCACCTGACCGGGGAGAGAGTTCAGGAGCGTCAGGGGCCCCTGCCATCCAGACTAGGGGCTTTTTATGGGGCATCATGAGGGAGGGATAGTTACACAGTCATGTGCCACTGCCTCATCTTCCTCTGTGTCTGCGTGCGTCACCCTGCGTGCATGACGTGGCACATGCTTAAAGAAAGCAAGCCCCAAGGCCAGAGTACTCCTTGCTCTTATATATTCTTTCATAACTATTGTTCTTTTGGTAATGATTCTATTAACTTTCCACACAAATTGCTCTGGTGATGTAAAATCAGGACTGTGGGAAAGACTGAGTCCGTGGAAGATAAATTTTCTAGTAATATGTCCAGTCATTTCAGATTTCTCTCCCAAGTCCTGGGATAAACCCCCACGTTTAGTGCCGAACAAGGACTTGAAGGAGTTTTACTTGGTAAGAGAGGAAAATCGCTGCAGAGAAGCCTCTGCAAAACACAGCCGAAGCCTTTGCCCATCTTCCAGGAACTAAGTCCCAGCAGTCTAAGTGCTCCAACTGAGCTGGACCCTTGCAGTCATGGCTCTTCCCCATTGGTGGTCTTGACAGGGGACCTGACAGCTTTATGGGCTGGTGGATGGGGACTGGTTAGGCCAGAATTCTTTGTTCTCCACCTCCTCTGGCCTGGCCTCACAGCCAGACCTCACAATGCCCACATTAAATATCCTGATACAGGCAGACATTTTATCTGTGCGTATATACTATATACTGTACTAAATTCTTTCCAAGAACTATTGGTTTCATTTAATCCTTGTGAAAAACGAGAGGCTGAAGGAACAACCCTTCTAAAATTATTATTCCTATTGATGAAGGAAATGGAGACACAGGGATGCTTAGCCATTTGCCCAGGGTCACACAGCTAGCGAGTCTCTGAAATGGGATTTGGACACAGATGCTATGACCCCAAACCTCATAATCTTAGGAGATCTGCTATGGTATTATCTCTCTTTACAGGAGCTGATGTTTATCCAGGCTGATAAATGACAGGGTGGAGATAAAGGAGAGTCATAGGATGATTCCCCAGTCTTACTCCTAAGTCAATGACTCACTCTCCTTTCCCCTAACACTGGACACCAGAAATGAAGGTCTCAGCCATATTTCTTGCTACTAATCCTGCCTGGCAGGGATGCTGAGCAGCCGTAAATAGATAAGGCAGAAAGAGAAGGGTAGCAAGGAGATAGGGGCTCCAGGGTCAAAAGAACAAGGAAAAAGCCCTGGTGAATGAACCTTGGGCTGAACAATAATAATAGCAAATGATGATAGTAGTCAGAATCATTAGATGTTGGTTTGAAGACCCCACAAAAGCCAGGTTTTGTAGAAAAATAAGTCCTTCCTGCATGTGAAGTGGAAGAATTGACACGCTTCCTGGCTCCGAGACTCACGCAGAGCTGGGGGCCTGGTTGCTGCTTCTGAAAGGAACATTTCCTGTAAACAGTGACTGAAGCCAGTACCGCGTTTCCCTGGTGATCTGAGCAGAGCAATCCTTCTACAAAGCAAACACCCAGCGCGCTCTGTGCAGAAAATCAATGAACCCAGTCAGGCATTTCAGCTCTAATGATCCGGGTTGTTGTCAACAGCAGAGATCCCAGGGAAAACAAACAGCCGCCAGGCTATCTGAGGGGCCCTGACATCTGACTCCCCAGCATCAGAATACAGCCTTTCCAGTTCTGAGGCGAGGCGGGGAAGAGGGGAAGGGCGGATGCTCATGAGGTCCTGCACTTAGTTTCTCCGGGTGCTGAAAGCCTCCCTGCCTGTGTGCCTCTGCTGGGTGGGAGGTGGAGCTGGGGTCAGGAGGAGAGTGCCCGCCAGGGTGGTAGCACACAGAGGTCAGGGCTGCCTTCAGGACTGGTCTGATCCTGGCTCTTCTGATAACTTGCTAGGCGACCTTGGCTGCTCAGGAAACTTTCTAAGCCTCAGTGTTCATCATAGTGCCCACGTCCAAAGAGGTAAAGAGGACATGAGCTAATCTAATCCGCATGGAGGGTCTGGTACAGGGAAGAGCCCCTGCAGAGTGAGCATGACTCAGCTGGGACCAGGCTCCCAGCCACCATCTTTCTCGCCCCCTCCCGTGTCCACCTCCATCTCTCAGCCTGGCTCCCACTGTCCCTCTTGTACCTAAGTCTACTCACCGAGCTCTGGCCTCTTCTGCTGCTACATTTAATCCTGCCGTCGCCTGCGAGGTACCGGTGGAGAATCCAAGGATGGAGGGGTTGAACTTCTTCAGAATGTCTTTAGAGAAGAATGAGACAGAGCGGGGTGAGGGGAGGCAGGAGCCCTGGGAACTGAGCTGGGCTTGCAGTCTCGGGCCCCAGTGCAGGCAGGAGGTTCGAGCCTTCCCAGGGCTGCTGATGTTCCTCCCTGCAGATAACCTTGTCTGCAGTGCTTCTCCATGTTGGCTACTTACTGGGCAGCGTGGTGTGGGTCTCCAAAGCCCCATCTCCGCCAATGCTGGGGAAGATCAAGCAGCCCTGTTAAAATCACCCTGACACACGTGTCAGAACCAGAGATCCTGCCCCTGAGTGTCACTCCATCACCCCCCGGGCTCACACAACAGCACCGAATCTCCTTGGGTCTCAGCCCTGGTCCCTGAAGACCCAAAACTTGCCCCTGGGGAGGGGGAGTAAGAGGAAAACACCCTCCTCACACCTAGCTGGGGAGCACTGCCAATAGAGAACAAGCCAAGAACATCCTCACCTCCAGGAGAGCCCCCTCCAGGAGGTGAGCAGGGCTCCGGGGTTACTCGATCGAGCTCCCATCGCTGTCTGTGAAAAGCAAAGAGAAGCTTCCAGAAGGCTGCCAGGCTGGGGTGCAGGCCACAGGCACTGGGAGAGGCCCTTCTGGCCCAGGGGAGCAACTGGGGCCCAGATTTGCTCTGGTGAAAATGGCACTGGATCTTCCAATCCAGAAGCTCTGGATTGATGTATTCTTCTCCCCAGATCTCTACCAGCAGCCAGCAAGCAAGGCCTGTGGACTCTTCTCCCCCGCCAAATCTTCCTAGCATCGGTCCCTTGTTTTGCTCTCTGTCATATTGCTGGTGGAGATGCTCCTCTCCCTGCCACGGACAGCACTTTGGCCTCTGCTGGACCTCGCCATCTCTAGTCTCCATTATCTTCCACCAGCAGGGCTGCCACCCGCTGCTTTGAGCGCATCTCTCTCCACACCACCCCATCCTTCAGCGCATCTCCCTCACCCTCAGGGTCAAGGCCAGGCTCCGACACTGACGTGGACACTGTAATCTGGTGTCTGCTTTCCTTCCCCTCAGTGGCTCCCTCCTTCCCCAGCCACACAAGCCTCTATGTCTAAGCACACTCGGCGGTCACTTTTTCCCAAGCATGAGGGTCGTGGGCCACACTCCACCCTTCCTGAAGTGCGGGACACCCTCCTCTCCAGCATCCTCAGAGATGTCCGTCAGTTCCCACCTTCTCAATAAAGCTTTCTCTCTATGCTCTGTCTTAAACAAAAGACCAAAGGGAACTCCTCGTTGAAACTTATAAAAGTAACATATGCTCACCACAACCAGTGAAGCAATGAATAGATGTTTAAAAAACGAATAATCTACTCCCACCTTAAGAATCTCACCCCTGCCACAATTCCACGCCCCCTCCCTTGCACCCACACCCACACCCCACCAGCACGAACTCAGGGTTATGAGCTTGGTAAGTGCCTCCTGAGGCTCGCCTATGTTTGCACCAGCAAGATAACATATTCATACACACACGGGGATGGTTTCGTTTCCACAGAAATACTCTCATCACACTCTATTTTGAAAGTTCTGCATGTCACCTTAGGAATGTGCCTGTTTCTAGTCCTAGCCAGGGGCCCCGAGTCCTGTGCTTCTTTTCTTTCAGAATTGCAGATAGAGCATGGTGCACACAGCAATGGCTGGATAGTTGGCTAAGTCCATTCAGTTAGTGACTGTGCCATGTGCTGGAGGTGGGCTCCCTCTGCCCCAAGGAATGCATCCTTAAGTGGGCTGCAGCATAGGGCAGGGCACGACCTACCACTCTTTGGATCTGGGTTCATGAGGATGAGTCAGGTGCTTTGGACAGGTGCAGTCGCACCCATGGAAGGCCTGGGAGCAGTGGGGCCAGAGGAATGGCTTCTCCTGGGGGTGGAGGGGTCCTCGAGGAGAAGGTGGAGTTTGAGTGAGAACAGGGATGGTGGAGGGGCAGTGTGCATGCTTTGGTGCCTGGCACAGCCAGCCCTCCCATGGTAAGGGACTCAGTGCCGACCACAGAGCCAGAGCTGAGAAAGCCAGCTGCACGGGAAGGAGCCTGGCTGGGCTCCCAGGGGCCCAGTACTCACAGTCATCGAGTCACCCAGGGCGGCCACCACCTTGATGTCTGCTGGTCGGAGCTTATGTACTAGGAGAACCAGGCAAAAAGGAAGATGATTGGGAGGGGGATAAGAAATCTGCCTTTCAAAGTGGGAACTCTACCAGGGGCTATGACTCTGCCTCAGTCCCATAATCCCCCATAGCATGTATTTCTGTCCATGGAAATTATTTTCACGGTTTTGATGGCTTTCACCCATCCTGACAGGAGCCCAGGGCACACTAGTGGCTCAGGAAAGTTCTAGCTGCAAGGTCACAAAGCTGGCAGACTCCACCCCAGAAGGGGCCTGCCTTGCCGTGCAAGGAGGCCTGGGGCTGCCACTGGGACTACAAGAGACGAGAAGTATGGTTTGGGGAAGAGGCCTGGGCACCTCCACATGGGATCCCAGCCATGGGGGAGGCCAGCTTCCCCGGCTTTCCAGATATACTCTGCATGAGAATCCGCAAGGCCTTTTCAAAGCCTTAGGGTACATCTGCGAGGTCTCCCACCCAGCCCCACACTTCACAGGGCCCTTCGCTGCAGGGAGTGGTGATGTTTTCACTCACCTGAGGTGGGCACGCTTTTGGAAGAACTCAGCTCCGTACACAGGAAGTCACTGCCCCAGTTCTAAATCAAAGGGAGGAAGCACACGGCCAACAGTCACTGCGTAGCAAGCAGCCGCCCAGAAAAAACAACTAGGGATTTTTTGGTAGAGGTTAGAAATACGTCACTGGAGGAGGTCAGGGGGGTGAGGGCTGTTAGGTGTAGGCTGAGAGGGAAACTGGAGGAGAGCATTGGGTTTCTCCACATACCGCTCACGGTGCGTGCACGACATGTGCACTCCACGCCTTCCCATCCCAACTTAGCTACACTCTTGAAGGCAGCCCCAAAGCCAGGGAGAAAACCGTGGCTTCTTACTACAGGTGTTCTCCCCAAAAAACACAGGGTTTGGGTGCTTAATACAAGAAATTCCAGATGTGCTCTGGTGTTGTTGACATTAAACCAATTGACAGTAGTTACAGCGCTAGGCTCTAAACCAATCATAAGTTAAAATAGTTTTAGGAAAACAAAAATGATTGCAAAGCTCTTGGTTTCCTGTGTTTTCTCTATATACCTGCCTATCTTTTTGCATAGTTAAGAGTTATTCATTGCTGGTACCTGATGATTGCCTACATGTTATGGTTTGGATCAGGAGTAGACCCCCAAAAGCTCATGTGTTGAAACCTGGTCTCCGGTGCGGTAAGGTTCAAGATAGGGCGTTGCTAGAGGAGGCGGGTCACTGGAGGTGTGTGGCCTTGAGAACATCATCCAGGTCCTTTCCTTCCCCTCCCCCTCCACTTCCCACTGCAATGAGAAGCTTTCCTCTGCTTCATGATGTTTCTGCCTTGGAGCCAGCCAACTCTGGACTGAACCTCTGAAATCTTAAGAGCCAAATAACGCTTTCCTCGTCCAAGTTGTTCTTGTCAGGCATTTTGACCACAGTGACACAATGGTAACACATGGTGACTTTAAATATGTTTGGTCACTTTCCTTTTCTGTGTAACACAGAGCACATTTTCCAGGTGCTGGTAGAGAGAAGAGGGGAAGTAGAGGGCAGAGAAATGACTAGGGCCAGAAAGCTGGTGGAGAACCGAATCTCTTTCTAAATCCCTACATATCTGCATGTTAAGTGTGCGGAAGGGCTCCACTCACAGATGACTGACTGTCGAGCAGTCACCAGCAGAGGCTCTGAAAGCTAAGCTCATCTGTTTGGTCAGATGATGATGAACACAAGCCCTGTTAAAATGTCCCTTTCACCAGAGAGTGAAAACACAACTTCTCTCCAGTATTATTTGCCTAATCCAGTGGAATTTAGTTTTTTCCAAGGGAATGCTCAATTCGCTGCACTGATGGATTTCTTCCTCTCTTTGGAAGGAAGCTCTAATGAAATCAAGAAAAGGCCTGTGTGCAGATGACAAATACTCATAGAAAACTCAATTAAAATAAAAAAAGTTACCCAGCTGTCAGCACCTTAGAAATATCTCTGATAGCTGGGAAGTCAGAGCCACACATTCCCTGTAGTTTAACAACACAGACTGGAACTTGAGCACGTTTGTCTGTCATAAGAAAAGAACCCGCATTTCCCATCCCAAACCAACGCATCCCCATCCCCTGGGGATCTTGTGAAGTTAAAGCTTCTGATGGGCTCCTGCCCAGGACTCTGCATTCCTAACAAACCCCCAGTGATACTGATGTGGCCTATCTGTGGCTACTTTAAGTGGCAAGGCCTGGGTTTTTAACTCTTCCCGCAGCAAAAGAAAAGATATATGAAAATGAAGGTACAGGAGGACAGGCCCGGGCTCAGTCTGCTCACCAGTCTACTCAGAACTCAGCATAGTACCGGCTCCATTTCAGCATTCAGTAAGTAAATGTGGAATAAAGAAGTAAGTGTCTGATTGACTAGATATAGCTGACATGTTAATTAAAATAGAATTTGGGGTGTATTCATTTTGAGTCACCCCCCCCCATGCCATTTTGGCATGGGGCTGTATATCTCTTTTCTGTGTTTCTATTTTTCTAATAAACTTCTTTAAATCTTAAAAAAATATATAGAATTTGGCCACTGGTACAAACAGGATGTGACTCCATTGGGTAAAGTAAGCTGGAGAAAACCCAGCTTGAGAAAGCACAACCCCAGCAATGAGGCTGTTACTTATTTTACCCCGGGGCTTAGCATCTGGCAGTTCTTCAGTAACTCAATAGAGGTCAATCTCAACTCTCTGGTTGGCTTGTAAGAGGTCCCTTCGCTGGGTGTGGTCCACACTTGTAATCACAGTACTTGGGAGGCTAAGATAAGGAGGATCACAGATTTAAGGCCAGCCTCAACTACTTAGTGAGGTCCTCTGCAACTTAGTGAGACCCTCTTTCAAAATAAAGAGTAAGAAACAGGGCTGAGGGTGTAGCTCAGTGATAGAATGCCCCTGGATTCAATCTCCAATACTACAAAAAAGAGAGGCCTGTCTCCCATCACTAATCTCCAATCCATTCCTCACCCTGCAGTCAGGGAGACCTCTTAAACACTTGAGCGAGACCCTGCCACCACTCCTAAAACCTCCAAAGGCTTCCTACCTCTTCATGTGAAACCCAACCTACTGAGGGACTCAGGCTCTGCGCAGCCTGGCCCGAGCACCTCCTCTCTCATCTCACCTCCCACCTCTCCACCTCACTTCCCACCACCCCCAACCACGCAGACCTTCCTCTTCCTCTCTCTAACACAGGCCTGCTTCCGAGCCTCTGTGCCCCCTGGTGCCTCTGCTTGGCACTCTGTTTCTGGCTCTTCACACAGCTGGCATCTTTTCTTCTCACACACATCTGTTCAAATCTCCCTCCTCACAGAGGCCCAGCCTGTATGACGCGCCTGGATTTTCCACCCTTCCTCTGGCCCAGCGCTCTCTCAGAGCACTGTCCTCGGAGACATTGTCACTCTCTGAAATGATCATTTTAAGCAATTTACTGGATGCCTCCCTTAGCAGATCGTAAACTTCATGAGAGCTGGGACCCATCTGTCTGTCTTCTCCTGGAACTCTCTGAACTGGCGCCTGGTGCATAGTAGATGCTCAGGAAGTGTAGAATTTCTATTGGACTCTGACTCCCTCGGGTCAGAACCATGTTTGTTACTCCTCTGAATCCCCATCAGCCCCTAGGGTAAGACTGGTGCGACATGGGTCTGAAACCTTAGGGATGAAACCAAAACTGGTAGCTTGCAAGGCTTGGTGTGGTCCAGGATCCTGCCGGCCATCTTTAAGAGTTGCAGTCCCTAAGATCACAGGCTCTGAGTGCTCAGAGCTGGAGCAACTGACTTGGCTCAGCCAAACCCCCCCCCTCTGGGGGGGGGGGTCCCGTTGGATATGCGTCAGCTTCCTGCCGGGCCTTGCCCCTGGCACCAAGAGAGCCCTTCTTACTTGTCTTCCACCTTCAGAGAGTGTGGCATCACCCCCACAGCCTCCCTTCACCCCGTGAAAGGCTGAGCTGCCTGCACAGAAATGATGTGGGTGAGCACAGGATTGCCAAGGTCAAAGAACGCATTCATACAGGCGCTTCTGGTTGGCTGTGACGTCAGGCAGGCAACTTGAGAACATGTCAGGACAATCCTGGGGCTCTGGGGCTCGGGAACCTTTTTGGTACATTCCAACTCCCAGTATGTCAGAAGGGCACACTTCTGCTTAAGCTAACACCCTGAGACTGCACCACGCCCCGGACCCTGGCAAGTGGAAATGGCTTGTGTCTGAGACAGATGTGAACCAGGGGTTACCTCAATGGTAGGCCTGGTGGAGTATGTGTAGTTACTGTTCCGGGAAGTCCTCAGGAAGGGCTTATCCTAAGAGAGAAAAGAAATCACACGAAGAGTTGTCAGACAGACCAAAGGTTGCTTCAGAACTCACCCTCAACCCTCTATTTTACGTGGTTCTTCTGCGTGTAAGTAGAGCGGTATAAACACATGCATTCCCTGCAGGGTTTTACACAACAGGTTGGCAAAGGGTGCCCAATAAATGGCTTAGAAAGGGTTCCACACCCAGCCCAGTCTGGGCTCCAGGTTTTTGTCTTCACTCTAGCAATTGAACAGCTCCCTAATCCTCAGACTGACTTGCTCTTCTTTGTAATTCCTATGGCAAAGGATTCATAGTTGAGCCTTTTTTCTTCTCCAGGAAGTGTTGTGATTATCAATATATTTTTATTATCAGTCACTTTTATATTTCTGCCTCCTTTGAATTACGTGTTTTATCCTCTTTAGGTTGGCTTCCTTTTTTTTTTTTTTTTTTGGTCTCTTCTTTCTTTTCTTGTTTTCTTCTTTTGCAACATTCTCTTCATTTCTTACCCACCTATCTATTTCACAATCGGTTTTCACACAAGCCCAGTCAGGACTCCAAGTGCACCCAGTTGCAGGTGAGGGGTTAACCAAAGACGGAAGACAGAAGTGGACAGAGAAACAGGCAAAGCCAGCCAGGGAAGAAATGCAGAAACGGGACTGAAGCCTGGTCCAGTCAGTAAAGCCAGGTCAGGAAATAGCGACTCGGGCCAGTGGCCAGGGGCACGTAAAATGTTCCTGTGGAGTAGGGACAAGGGTCTGGGAATTTGGAAGTAAAACGGAAATAAGAAAGAAAAACCAGAATGTTGAAAAAGTCAACTCCAGGGGCTGAAAACTGGGCTGAATCCAGGCAGGAGATGTTATAATTTGTTTTGGCTGATGAAGGAGGGAGTGAGGGAAGGGAGAAAAGGGAGAGAGAGGAGGCAAGGGAGGAGGCAAGGGAGGAGGCTCTCCCGCTTTCTTCAGTTCTGGTCGTAACCACTTTCTCTTGTCTCCTGGCTGACCCTGTGTGCACAGTCATGTCCCTGCCTGGCATATTAAACATCTTGGCTTTGCAATCCTCCAAAGTCCCCATTTTACTGATAAGAAACAACTGAGGTGCAGCACTTGGGGAAGGGACCTGACCCAGGTAACAGAGCAAATCATGAGGCGGAGGTGGGTCTGGTTCCAGCCCTACCATGACAGGCCTCTTGTCTGGCTCCAGTCTTCACTCAGAGCCAGGCCAACTGAAGACCCTGTTGGTCAGATGTGGGGAGCCATTAAGGTTTTCCCCTTTAAGAATACTTCTGACTGTCCTTTGCCCAGAGCCAAAAAGGTTTGGGGTCATAGAGAGTTCAAGGTCTGAGAGAAGCTCAGGTGAATTGATTGGTTTGACCTTTAAGCGCATAGGTGGTGACATCACTAGGGTTGGTTGACCGGGAGCTGTATAAATAGGACGAGAGTGATAAACCCGGGGTCGTTCAGTAGAGATATCGACCCAGGGATGTACTGGCGATCCTTCCATGAGAGAATTAAGTATTCTATGAATAAAATTCTTGAGTACAATTCTTTTCATTCTCACATCTCTCTTCAGAACCCGTACTTTTGCCAGCTGGCTCCAGCAGTCAGACAAAGAGGGTCCGTTTGGAGCACAAAGACTATATACACAAAGCTCTTGGCCCCCAGCCCAGACCCTCCCTCCCGGGCTTCAGAGGAGCCTCTCCTCTTCTCGGAGTCATGCGTTCCTATCTGCAGTGCCGGCCAGAGGACAGCCTTTTAGGGAGAAGCACTCGGGGCCAAGGGCAGGAGTGTGCCCCAGATGTCTGCAGGACAGAAGAGAGCTGGCAACTGCATGTCTGCATGGCTAACGAGAGGATCCTGGTTCAGTATGCTCGTGTCCCCTGAACAGTCACCTTGGGGGAGGGCTGTCTGGAAGCATTGTATAAAGAAGTGACCCCCACACACGCAGCAGCTCCTATGTTCAGAGCGGGTTCTGGCAGCAAGATGAGGGCAGTGACATAGAGGCGACAAAGCATTTAAGAAAAGCAGGTCCGATAAGTGCAGGAATTGGTAAGGAACTACTGCAAGCCTTGGGGACAGGTTCTCCCCAAAACCAAGACTGGGGGAGGAGGTGCAAGTTCTAATTATGATTCTCCCTCCATGAAGGAGCGCTGCCTGGGCTCAGGGTCCAGGGGCTGGAGCACTAGTTCCAGAGTAACCAGCTCAGGAAGAAGCAGATGGCCAGACGCACACTGCCCTTTGGGGGGCCTGTCGGTCATGTGTATTTAACGACAGGATGCATGGTTGGGGGAGAGGAGACAGCACTGTAGGGAGCAGAGGTCTAGGAGGTGCTGGAATGCAGGAGGACCCAGGTCAGGACAGGAACCTCTAGAACAGGTTCAGGTGCCCGGCGCCCAGGGCTTTTTTTGTTTTGTTTTATTAACCACTTGTTGCATATGCAAGTGCATGGGTCTGAGCAGTTTGAGGCCTGGAGTGGGCCAGGTCTGGTGGAAGGGGGGATTCCACAGGGTCTGACTGGCTCTGGAGGATTGGGTTTGTAGCACACAGGTAGCAGAAGAGGTCAACTGAAGGCCAGCACAAGGAAGCTGTCTAGTTTCCACTGTGCAGACTGCGCCTGACTCCTAGGCAGAGCCAGGGCAAGCACCTGTTGTGGGCCAGTGGCTGAGTCAAGGAGTCAGAGGCTACAGAGAAGAAGGGATGCTGCTCTTTCTGCAGAGCACAGAATCACCAACTCAAAGGGTGCCACATTCCAAGGAGAGATGCCCCCATGTGGCAGGGCTGCGAGAAATAAAGGGTTGAGAACCTGGGGGGGTGGGGGGGGCTGGGGCCAAGGGAAGGTATAACAGTCTTCCATGGGGCGCCCCTAGGTTTTCTGTCCAGTTCCATTCCATTCTTTTCAGAACATGCTGGCTCTTTACCTACATTGATGGCACAACCTGCTGCCGGGTAGCCCCGTCAACATGGCCGTTTGATAAGCATGCCTCAGGAGAGCGTGGAAGGGTAAGCAGAGGCAGGGGTGCCTTGGGAGGGATGTAGAAGAACTCAGTTACTATATGAGAGGGGGGGAGGTAGGTAGGTATCAACAGATTGCTAAAGCCAATCCTAAGGTCCTCTAATTCCCTGCAGCTTTATGACAGGATGCAGGAGAAGATAACCTCGCACATGCTGTGATGAATGGCAAGAGGGGCAGGCAGGAGGTGCACTGGGAAGAGTCTCTTTGGAGAGGGTGGCTGCAAATAACTGGCATAATGGCAAGTGCCAAGGAGCAGAGGGTTTGGGAAGACATTTATTTCCTACGTAGACTTTTCTTGCTCAAAAAATTATGCTTTGACTGACTGTTGGGTTTGAGGTAGAGGTAGGGTTAGGGCAGGATTAGGAGGTTTAGAAGCTCTGAGCATTAAAAAGATAACAGTGGACTGGGTGAGTAGGTGCTCTCTTGTAATCTCAGTAATTGGGAGGCTTATGCAGGAGGATCGTAGGTTCAAAGCCAGCCTCAGCAACTTAGTGAGGCCTTCTGCAATTTAGTGAGACCCAATTTCCAAATAAAAAATTAAATAGGCATGGGGGTGTAGGCTGGAGGTAGAAGGTCCTTGGGTTCCATTCCCAGTAAAATACACACACACACACACACACACACACACACACACACACACACCAGTGTCTCCATAGGTAATCCAAAACAGAAAACTGCTAACCAGTAAGGTTTAAGGGAATTCAATGAACAACTTTTTCTTTTCTCATGATACGAGATAGGATGAGGCGCAGGACATCTTTTCAGGCCCTTCCCCATCCTTCCTCCTTTTTCTTCCTGCTTCCCCGTTTTGTTGGTTCCCTGACCATACATTTAATGTTTGGGGGCATCCTTACATCATATTGTGAGCCTCCAAGAGAAAATGTGTTTTAAGGACTGGAAATACAGAATTGGAGTTTGGGGAAAAAAGAAATGAAGACACAGATTGAGGGAAATGATGTGTTAAAATTAAATGGGAGACTTCCGGGAAGATGGCGACCGAGAAAAGCGGGGCTTAAGAGTCCCACTAACAACCAATCTCCATTACCACAAAAAGAGCGCCTTTCATAGCCAGAAAACACCATCACCAGAAAAACAAAAAAAACCACCAGGCTCCAGAGAGAAAGCGGACTGAGAACAGAGCTCAGGGCCACAGAGGAGACACATGCGCCCGAGGACGTGGCAGCAGCGCCATACTGCCGGCGGCAGCGGCGAACTCAGCGGACGGCTACAGCAAGCCAGGAGAGCCGCTGCGGAACAGCCAGACGGGATCTTTCGGCGCAGACAGCATTTAAAGCTCCCAGTGGCTGAGCTCAGCACACGCTGCAGGGATTCAGAGTGGAAATCAAAACCAGAGAAGAAAAAATACGCCAGCCTCATGGCCGAGGGCGTGGCCGCGGCGCCATATTGCCACCGGCGGCGGCAGCAGCAGTGAATTCACCGAGTCCAGTACAGCTACATCTGCGTACTCAAGAACAGTGAGTCAAATTGCGGGCCACAGAGGAGAAATCGCAGTATTGGGCCTCCTGGGACTTGACCCAGTGAGGGAGTGGTGGTGGCAGAGATATCACACCATAGGAGAACGTGCAACCTGGCACCCCCCATAGTTTAAAGCAGCCTCTATCGACTCCCTGGGTCGGAGACTCTGTGATACAACCCAGTAAAGGAGTAGTAGGGTCTGAGATAATACAGACTCGAGATCCAGAGCACCTTAAGTGAAGCCATAGTGACCCAAGGGAAGAACCCAGAGAAGGCACAAACCTCCGAAATCATGGGAAAGAGGAATAACACTGGAGTAATGAATGTGCACAACCCCACAACATCAGAACCTGATAAAACAGAAAATCAGAGATTTCTAGAAGATCAAATCAGGAAAATAACTGTAGAAATAATAGAGGTGCTTCGAAAAGAACTCAGAGAGAGCCAAAAAGAGATAAAGGATGCAATTAATGAAGTAAAGGCCTCAATTCAAAGCACAAACAACCGATTAGACCACATGGAGAACAGAATCTCGCTCTTAGAAGATGAGCAATCCAAAAATGAATGCATAGTTTCTAATCTAGAAAAAAATATCCGACAGCAGGAATCTGACATTGAAGAAATATGGGCCCATCTTAAGAGAGCTAACCTAAGAATAATTGGAATAGAGGAGGGAAAAGAAAGTGATACCAAAGGGATCAACAATCTCTTCAAGGAAGTAATAGCAGAAAATTTTCCAAATATAGAGCAAGAGGTTGATACACAGATCCAGGAAACTTATAGAACTCCCTTTAGACAGGATCGGAGAAGAGGATCCCCACGGCATATAATTGTCAAAATGACCAATGTGGAAGCCAAGCAGAGAATCTTAAAGGCAACAAAAACAAAGGGCCAAGTGACATTCAGAGGCAAACCAATTAGAATCACTCCAGACTTCCCAAACCAAGTCATGAGAGCCAGAAGGGCTTGGAGTAACATATTCCAAACTCTGAAAGAAAACAACTTCCAGCCAAAAATTTCCTATCCAGCAAAACTTTCTATCAAATTAGATGGAGAAATAAGAAGCTTCCATGACAAACAGAAACTGAAGGAATTTATGTCTTCAAAACCAGCGCTAGAGAAAATACTCAGAGATTAACTACAAAGAAGAAATAGGTAACACTCACCAGAACCAGAGAAACAAGAGTTTCCATCCAACAGACAACTAAGATTGGTTATCTGTGGAGATTCATTATTTATGTTAGTCTTTTACCTATCTCTAAGTTGTATTGTTTGCCTTTATTGTTGTTAATTTTTAGGATTTCTAGTTGGAATATTAATATACCTTCAGATATAGCATTTGGAAATATTTTATCCAATTCTATTAGTAACTTTTAACTCTGTTTACATTGTCTTTGGATATACAATATTTTCTTTTATTTTTTAGGGAGTTTGTATATTCTTCTGTTGCCTGTGCCATTGAAATCATATCTAAGAAATCACTGCCAATTTCAATGTTGTGAGGTTTTATGACCCAGATTTTCTCCTGAAAGTTTATAGTCTTAAGATTTATATTTAGGTCTTTTATCTATTTTGAGTTAATACTTGTATATGGGATTAGGTAAAGGTCCAATTTTATTCTTTTCTATGTAATTATTATTTTTCAACAATATTTAGTTAAAAGATTATTATTTCCACCACCAAATGTTCGTGGAAACCTTGTCAAAAATAACTTGACAATATAGGGAAGAATTTAGCTCTAGGCTTGTATTTAACTCCAATGGTCTATATATCTGCCTTTAGAACAGTACTACACTGTTTCAATTATTGTAGCTTTATATGGTTTGAAATCAGAAAATATATATCTGCTAGCTTTGTTCTTTTTCAAGATCGTTTTGGGTATCTAGAATTCATATTCCATATTAGGATAGATTTTTTTCTGAAAAATAAATATATAAATATATGATAGTTTCACCTAAAAAAACAGAAAAAAATATGCTCTAGTAAGAAAGAAAGCAAAAAGAAATATTGAAATGCTATCTTTAAATCATCAAACGCTTGGTATCAGACAAATGAAATTGTTATGTGAGATTATCATTTTTAATTTTGGATAAATTGCTATAATACTAGATGTCAACCACTAAGCCAAGCATGGGAAGGAGGGATGGGGAGAGAATGGGGTGGGGATCGGGTGGGGGCTGACTGGGCGATGTGTGCATGTATGTCTACAAAAGTTTGTATCCCACTATGATGTATGAATACAGTGCACCAATAAAATAAAATTAAAAAAAATTAAATGGGAAATCCTGGAAATGGATAAGTCATAGAGTGAACGAATGTGAAGAGAAAAGAGAGCACGACTGAGACAGGAATGTTGGGGAGGTCTACATTTCTAGGATTAGTAAAGAAAAGGGGTCATTAAAAGAGATAAGAGGAACAACCAGAAAAACAAAAATCAAGGTTGTTTTGCGTCCTCGAGCCAAGGGAGAAATCAGTTTCAAGAGGAAGGAGTTATCTTTGACAAGACAGATCAAGAAGAATAAAAGCAGCTGGGCACGGTGGTGCACACCTGTAATCCCAGTGCTTAGGAGACTGAGACAGGAGAATCACAGGTTCGAGGTCAGCCTCGGCAATTTGCTGTAACTATTTCAAAATAAAAAATAAAAAGGGCTAGGAGTAGTTCTGTCCCCAGTACCAAAATAAATAAGTAGACACATACATACATTTGTACATATATGCATACATAAAACAGAAGAATAAAAGCTGAAAAAGGATGCAGCTGATCTTACAGATGGTTTAGCCAGCCGCCCTGGGGTTAAGAAAGAAGTGGGCAGAAAGCCAATTAAGGCAGAGAGGGAAAAATAGAGACCACAGAACAAATCTAAAGTTGGCT
Organism: Muscardinus avellanarius; assembly: GCF_963383645.1. Lineage (NCBI taxonomy): Eukaryota > Metazoa > Chordata > Mammalia > Rodentia > Gliridae > Muscardinus > Muscardinus avellanarius. Next base: position 22,834,278 of record NC_137801.1, on the reverse strand, counting down.
ATAAAGTAATTCATCCAACCTAAAAATACAACAGAAATCTGTGGAGCGCTGTTAGCCACCCTACCTGGCAGGGTAGAATGTACTAGCAGGGTGTCTGGGGCTGAGGGAGGAGAAGGGAGGAGGCTGGAGATGCTCCTCAGCACACACATTCGTCTTGGCCACCTCCTCCCCTGCATTCTGCCTGTTGCTTCTATGTTTAGACATTGCTAGGATGAAAATATGTGCTGCCTGGCCCCTATCAGCTCACGCTGAGATGTTGGTAGACTTTTGCAGGGCTTCGAGGCACATATGGGAGGGAGCAGATGGAACCTGAGCACAGTGCCCAGGGCTGGCCAACAGATGGACCCCTTTGGAATGGGCTCCAGGGTTGCTTAGCAACTGCTTCTCCTGGGCGAAGCTTCTGCTGGCTCAAAGAGGCTAGGTTGGCTCTCCAAATGGCTGTGGGTGCTCTGTCCAAAAGAGAGAGGCTGAGCCCATTGTAGCTCAAGATGTTGGGTGCTGGAGCATCGCCCATTTGGGGCTCCCTTCCAGGTCTGAGGCAAATAGTAGCAGACGTTTCCATGGTGGCAGGGATTTCCCTGATCCTATGTCTAGGCTCCACATTGGCACTTATGTTTGTTAGGAGAAAGAGCAAACAGTGGTTGCTTGGTGTACATTATTACTTTTACTGTTTGATGGAAAGGGAGTCGGCAGCTTGGAGAGGGCCTTTCATGGCTGATATTCAATATGACCATGTAGCTTGTTCAAGATATTAATACTTGTAGAATGACTCATTGCTTGAATCCTCAAATGTTCCACTACCCAAGTTGCCCTGACCCCTCCCTGGAACCCCTGGACATCCTCAGGATCTGGAAATTAAAGGGCTGACGCCTGGCTCCTGGGGACCTCGTCTGGCTGGCCCTCTGTATCTGTGTGGCACTGGTTCCTCCATGATCGTCCTCTCGCCTTTGCTCTGAGCAACCAAGGCCTCTGCTACCACTTTTGTTACTTCCTGTCTCCTCCTTCCTGCCATTCTGGCTCTCCTGGTGAGGCTGGTGGTATGTCCCAGCAAGCTTGGGCAGGGGTATCCCCGCTCTTAGGCGACCCGGCAGACACACAGGGGAGCTGCAGGCCCACTCCCAGGCCCTGGGCAGCTGGGTGGGTGAGAGAGGTTGGTGCAGCCTCTGGCTTAGGTCAGGCCTTGTGCTTTTATTGCCATTGAGGGCTCTCTGGCCTTGGCCTTATTTGGTTAGAAGCCATAAGACAGGACCTAGAAACTGGAGCTGAATGGGAATGTGAACCTGCCCCCACCCTAGGCCTAAAATCAAGTTAACAACCGCTTACTTATCCCTCCTTAAAAGGAGCTCCAAGCTGATCCTCACAGATCGCAGGAGGCTGATCCTCCTCCGCCCTCCTGCGCACAGCTTGCCTCTCCCCTTTGCTGCTTCTGTGACCCTCTGCTTGTCAGAAGCCCCCTTCAGGCTCTATGCTCTCTGATGGCTGCTTCTGAGCCTGCTTGGGCCCTTGCTGGGCCCTCCTATCTGCAGCCACATGTTCCTGTCCACCCCAAACACCACTGTCAAATCAAGCCTTCATACTCTCCTCCAGGCTTCTGTCCACCTTCTTAAAAACCCCTTATGGCTCCTGGTCAACTCCCTCTGCATGGGCCCCGCTGCTCCTGTGCCTTCCTGCCTGGCCTGAGCCAGCTCAGGGAAACAAGGAAGCCAGGCCTGGAGATGCGGGCAAAGGCAGGTCCGAGCTCTGGTTTCTAGAGAAGAACAAAACAGGCCTCCCTCATACCTGGGTTGGGCAGAACAGGGGGATATCTGCTGCCAGGTCCAGGGTTTGTGTTTTATTTCCCAGTGGTTCAAACTGATGAGAGAAGAAAAGAGAAAGATGTACTTATTTATTCCCATGGAAGTAGACATTCCCTGGTGGCCTCCTACAGTGGAGAAGGCTCAGAACTTGATTTCTGGGGCCGGAAGTCCACTCCTGGCTCTGCCAGGATCCTGAGCAAGACCCTCAGCTCCCCTGGGATTCAGCTTCTCTTGCAGGGCAACGGAGGGGCTAAATGAAATCACATGGCTTAAACCGCTTAGCACAGGTGCTGGCACATGGAAAATGTTGAATAACCGTGGAGTTTCTGCCTGGCTTTTATGAAGAGAGCACCTGTTTCGACAGTTCTGAACACAGAAGACATTGTGTAGTGGAAGCTGGGCCTGGCCCCTTCCTATAGGAGCTGGTGCTAGATTAGAGTTCCAGGGACACACTCTTATCTTACCATATTGACCCAAAGGGCTCTGGCGAGCTGGGAATGGAATTTCTGATTTGGTTGGATACAGTCTGGGGCAAAGAAGGATGTATCTAGACGCCCATCCTGAAAGAAAAAAAAATACACTTCCTCAAGACCCTTTTGGGTTACAGGGAGCCATCATCTACTGGCTAAACTGGGACTGATGTCACAGTGCCCTCCTCCTCCTGGGAGTGCTCCAGGTTGTCATCCTTCTAGGGCCTGCTCCGCTTAAGCAGATGAGAGCAATCCCTGGGCTGACTAGCTGTGAGTGATCCCAAGTCTCACCCCATTTCTGGCTCCACAATTTTCCCTCGAGTTTAAAAAAAAAGTCCTACATTTATTTTGGGGCACATTTGTACCATGCCCTGGCCCGAGCCGTGGGTGAGGGCATGAGCTTCCAGTCTCTGGGGAGTCTTGACCAGCTGGGTGAGAAAGGCTACGACCTGGTGTCGACTCACTGCTCCGGGTGGTCGTAGTAGGGAGGAGGGAGCCGAGCCCTGGACAGGCCTGGGCAAAGCGGGCACCACTGCGGGCTGTCACCTGGCTCCAGCTCTTCTCTCTGGGGCACTAGTGAGCACAAAGCCATTCTCTTCTGGCTTCTCTCCAGTTACAAGAGGCCCCGTGGGTGGAACCCTTAGCTCACTCACAGATCTATTGGAAGTGCCAGGCAGAGACACGATTGGGGGAGGAGATGATAGCAGAACTGTCTCTTATAACTCTCCGAGAGACAGCAGAGAGTTAAGGATGTGGACTTAGATATCTTTGCATCTTGCTTCTCTGTCCCTTATATCCTGTCTGACTCGGGGAAGGGTACACATCTCTGGCCCTCTGTTACAGGGGGATGAGAATCCCCCCCAGGGGCAGGCAGGGTGGTTTTATCTAAGGGAAGCACAGCGCCTGGTGTGTGGTGGGTGTTCAGGGCGGTCGAGGCCGTTCTCAGTTGCTCTGGGGACTCTGGCACCAGGCTGCCTCGGGGAGCACGGCTCAGACGTTCAAAGGCCTGTTGGAACAGTGTCTGGAGAGCTCTCTGGGTCTTTCCCACTTCATCCACAAGCCTGGAGAAGCATGTGGCGTCTCTGCCTTCACTGTCCTCTAAGGGCGTCCACATAGGCTACCCCCTGAGCCTGCAGTAGCGGCAAGGAGCGTACCTCCAGGACAGGGACCTGGACGTGGTAGAAGAAGGGTTGTAGCACCACGGTGAAGTCCTCCCGCGTGTCATAGCGGCCAGACTCCACCAGGTCTTGTATGTTGTCCTGGAGATGAACACACACACACACACGCAGGGTAAGGGCAGGGTGTGTATGTGCTGTGGGCAATGTCCCTTACCCCATCTCCCTGGATAGGGGAGCTGACTCAGCCCATCCCTTGAGAATAGAAATGCTTGTGATGGCAAATCCCTTTCTGGAGATTGGAAACGGGGTTTGTCACATTTAGGTTTGGGATTTAAGTGATCTGCAGTCTCTAAAGTGCCGGGCAGAGAGTCCCACAGGAATCTCGGGGACCTAGGCCTGTAGCCACCTTTTTTGTGGCCTGCCTGGGAGTGGGGAGAGTGAGGGAGAGCTGGAGGTAAGAGGCTCCTGGTGGTCTCAGGGGCATGTAGGGCCACTGGCCAAGATTGTGGTTAAGCTTGGCCATGACACCCTTGTCACCTGGGTGCCACGGGAATTATGCTCAGCGAGGTATGGCAGAAGAAGGGGCCTGGGGTGGCTGATGTCTCCCATCAAGCCCTGAACAACTCTCCCCAGAAATTCTCCCCTTCCTGGGTTCAGCCCCAGCTTGTGGTCTTAGAGTGAGTCTCACCTGGTAGGCCTGGGTGAGGGTCTGCAGTGCGGCCAGCTCCTGGGAGTTGTTCCGCAGGGTCAGGACACAGTTACACAAAAAGCTGCACAGAGATGGGGAGACAGGAGAGTCCAGAGTCGGCCCAGGCTCACTCAAGCCCTGATTTAGGAGCAAAGGTGTCTTGAGACTCCAAGGCATCTGCTCAGTTGCAGGTTTTAGGGGGACTAGAGAAAGGGCCCAGCAGGAAGCTGGTGTTTGAATTTTCTCCTCTATTTTTCTTCCAGTGCTGGGGATTGAACCCTGGGCTTCGTGCAGGATAGGCAAGTGCTCTACCACTGAGCCACACTCCCAGCCCAGGAAGCTGGAGTTTGAATGAGCCCACGTTCTCACAGTTCCAGGACTGGACCGCAGGTGATGGGCCTGCAACAGATTACGCTGATCAAAAGAGTTTAGGTGGTTACGAGTGCACTTTTAATTATTTAGTTAAAAGTAAAACAAAAGTGTATCCTGTGGCATTGGAGCAGGTGTTTGGGGCTCACAACCTCACACACCCTCTTCAGTGCCACACAGACCCCTTTTGTTTTCTGATGAGTTAGTTCGCATAGATATGTATTTAGTGTTAAAAGAAAGATTAATGGCACTCCTCCACTTAGAAGTCCATGGTGAGTTGAAAATATCTGAAGTCAAAGTGCAATCACTACGCCTGCCCTGCCTAACATCACAGCTTAGCGATGCTGAACGCGGTAGGGTGTGGGGCATGTCCACTTGTGATCCTGGGTTGACTGGGGGCCAGAATCGCTGCCACCATCCAGCTCCACACCACCAACCGGGAAGAGATCAAAGTCAAGATTACAGTACGGTTGCTACTTAATGGGGATGGCTTTTGTACCATCATAAAGTCATAAATCCCAAGTCAGGGATTGTTCTTATTTCTACAGCACTCAGAACAGTGCCCTGTGCACAGTATGTTCTGTGTGATTTGTTAAGTCAATAAATGTATGTATAAGAAGTGAAAACATCCCATGTACTGATCACTCAGCTTAAGTAGCAAGGCATGCCTGATCTGAAGTTCCCTTGGGTCCCTTCCTGTTCTCATCTTGCCCATGAGGTAACTATCCTGTGTGTTTCTTCTCTGTTCTCCATTGGCTTTGATCATATATGCGTACCTCCCTACAGGTGACCTCTCTCATAGTCTGGTCTATACTGTTTCTTACACACCAGCCCCCACTGCACACACTCCTAGTATCACAGACCTAGTACCTGGCACCTTGGGATTGGTAAGGGCAGTGGGGTCAAGGCTCTGACCTCCAAGAAAGGTGAAAGTCCCCTTTTATAGACATGGACACATGGACAGACCAAGTCACAAAGATCCGGATGCATCGCCCTTGCATGTGGGCCTGGCCATGGGTGAGGGCATCTCCAGCCTGGGATAGCCAGCGCCTGCCTACCTGACCTGCTGGACAGGGCACCTGTCTGTGTTCCCCAGGACCACCTGCCGCACGACGCTGGGGTCCATGAAGTCCACGAGGTTGACCAGAGCTCTAGGCACCTATAAAAAAAGCTGCCGATGAGAAGGGGCTACAGGGCCTTCTCCTCCAGCTGCTGTGGACCCTGAGAAGTGGTAGTTCGCTACTGGTCTCCCCCTCAGTTCATCCCTGAGTGGGGCTCCAAGGAGGAATCTGCACACTTGGACACTACAGGCCATGCTTTACAGAACCGCATGGCTGCAACCTGAACCACACTGCCTAGAGCAGAACAATAAAGGCTCAGAGTTCAGCTCTGTCCAGGTGCCATTTAGTGAGCCCAAACACCTTAGTTTTAAATTTGGTAAGATAGGTGCCCTGTTTGCCTGGCCACTGTCCTTGCCAGCTCCTGCTAGCCCAATCAGACCTAACTCTGCTACGGAGAAGGCACAGGGTCTCAGCACCCCGCAGAACGCCCAGTGGTCAGAATGCTCCCTCCTTGCAGGGGATGACAGCAGGCTGGGTGCAGAACCAGACAGGGGTTGCTCTAGACACACCCCGTGGCTCAGAAGGCAGTGCCCAGCCTGGTGCCATGTGGGTGCTGTCTCCAAGGAATGCAGGGACATGTTGCTTTCATTTCTTCTAACTTCTGGATTGATTCCAAATGGAAACAGGCTTGTTTGGGAGTAGACCTCAGCCTCGGGACAGGGAAGGAGCCCAAGCCCTTGGCTCTCTTCTCCAGGGGAAGGAGACTTCTATCATTCTTTCCCCTGCAAACCTTCACCTCCACCATGCTGCAGTGGTACCAGCTGTGGGAGCTCTTACCCACCTCCCTGTGCAGGATGTCCAAGGCATTGCGGAGATGGTCAAAAAAATTGGCTGCAGAATACAAATTCTGGAAAGAGACCAGAGGGAGGAAAAGGAATTGCTGGTTTGGACAGAGGGCAGTGTGGGCAGCTGTGGGCCTCCCTTCCGGCTCCATCCCCAAGGTCAGAGTCTCCCTGTGACCTCCAACTGACTAGCTCACAGCTGACCACCCATGGTTGTCAAAGAGGGGGCCAGCCAGAAACCCGGAACCATCAGCCAGAGCTTTAGTTTGGGAGCAGAAAGTAGAGTGCCCTCTCCCAACTACTTGAGGTCTACAATTTCTCCTGAGTTCTCAAGCGGTTGAAGATAGAGGAGATGCACCATGCATCTTCCACCTGACCACCTAGGGTGTAAAGATGGCTCCAGGAAGGGGCTGTGGGTTACGGAGAGTACGTGTGCGCGTGCGCGTGAGCGCATGCACACAAGCATGTGCCTGGATAGTCCTAGGGTGGGTTCTAGGGGTTCTCCTTAGAGGATTTCCATGGCCTACTGGTCACTGTAGGATCAAGGAGCAGGCCTGCCCCTGCCCCATTACCGAATCCGTGCAGTGGTCACATAAATCACTGGCTCCGATCTGCACTGTGATGACCTTCCAGTCTTCACGGAAATTGACTCTCTACGCAGAGTAAGGAAAACATTTGATGATTTTCCAGAAACAAAGAAGTGAAAATATCACAGCTCTAGGAAATCCACTCAACCCATTTGTGATTTCTTTGCCCGCTTGAAATAATAGGACCAGAATCTCAGAGGTGAAGGAATTTTAGAGGTTTAATGGTAGATCACAGATTTGTGCATCGGGAGGAACTATCAAGGTCTCTGTGACCAGCGACAGTCATTTCCCCATTGATGTAACGTCCTCTAGAGAGCACAGGACAGGGAACCTCCCTGCCTCTGCTCGGATGCCTCTGGTGAGAGGGGCTCACTGCTTTTCATGACAGGTTATTCTGTTTGGGGACTTTAGTGGGGGAGAAAATTAATGTTTATAAATAACCATAAATTGGACTTACCTGATCATCTCTCATCCTCTGCACCAGAATCTGGACTTGGCTCGCAAGTTCCCTGAGAAAGAGAAAATCAGTTCTTTTGTCCTGGACCAATGACTGTGTGTGTGTGTGTGTGTGTGTGTGTGTGTGTGTGTGTGTGTATATATATATATATATATATATATATATATATATATATATATATATATATATATATATATTGTCCTCCTAAGAGGCCTAGAGGTTTCCTGATATCATCCTCACTGCATGAGCTGGCAGAGACCCTGAGGCTCAGAGACCAGAAGCTACTTGCCTCTTCTAGAGAGTTATTCCAACAACCTTTTGAAAGGCCAATGATGTGTTTTTCCTAAAGGTGTAGTCAGAGTTACTTCCAATAACTCTCATGCTCATGATCTTCTTTCTAGGGCTTGACATGCAAATGTCCTCTAGAATCACATGATAAGAAACCATTCATCTCTTTTGAAAGACTGCTATAGATCCTGCAATTAGACCTATAAACATCTTGGCATGCTTTCTCTTCCCCGACTGCCAGGAAGCTGAGAGTTTGATGCTCACTCCTAATAACTATAAAAATGCTCACGCTGACACAGCTGCTTTCTCTTTGTTTCCCCCAGTAGCTGTGCGTTTTCCTCTCCTATTAAGTCTATGTTATGCTATTCTTGTGAACCTATCTAGATGCTTGTTCTAGAAAGAGGCGGAGAGAAGGTACATATTCTGTATGTGCCTAAGTTTCTAAGTCATGGGGGGAATAGGATTCAGGCATTTGAGTCTCTCTTTTATCAGCCCTAAGTGACAGATCACAGCATGTGACCTCCTGGGACACAGTGGTGGGACTGTCTGTCCTAAGCAGTTCCTATTACCAGGAGGAGCCTCCCCAGGCTGGCTGGGCATGTCTGGGGGCCACGCCCAACACCCAGGGAGTGTGGCAGAGGCTCTAATGGCTGAGTCAGAAGCTGCCAGGGGCAGGATCCCCAGGCTTCTGGGGCCTCCAGGAGCTGGGTGAAGGCCCCGTTTAGAGACCATCCCACAAGGCCCAGCAGCTCTTCTGCGTCAGCAGCCCCTGGGCATCTCCACTTTCTGAGGGAGAGGACATATTGCTTAGAGGCCTCCCGGACTGGATGTTTTGGGGAATTGCCACTCACAAGGCTCTGAAGAGAGCAGACCTCTCTAGCATCATTAGGCCAGGGTAAGTTGTAAAAGTGGCTAAGTTGGCCAGTTAGTCCAGTTCTTAGAAGATGCTGCACAGGAAAGCCAGGCCAGGATCTGGGCGAGCGTTGCAGGAGCGCTTCCCAAGGCCGCAGCCCTCTAGCCTCCTTGCTATGGCTACAGGATGAGTGGCCCGGGCCTCTGAAATCAGTTGTTGCTGAAGAGATGAGCATTGTGATCTCGGGGAGACCATGTGCCTCGACGCCCACTTTGACCCCCAGTGCCGTACCCAGCCTTTGCTCCAGGAACAGCCAGGTTGAGGAAGGCATTTGTGTCGTTGGCATCTCCGGTGCCCACCGAGTAGCCTATGAGGTTTCTGTTAAACTCCCGGAGGATATCTGGAAGAGGAAGGTGGGCAGGGCACAGAGAGCTCAGGCCAGGAGGTCTCTTCTTGCCTAGAGCCCTCACCACGGGCTGTATCATCACCCTCACATTTCCTGGGGATGGGCAGGGAGGTTGTGAGTGCCCCATAGAAGCGGGGGCCCCTCTGAGATGAAACGCTTGGGTGACAGATGAAATGCCTGGGTGACAGGGGGACCACGGCAGCAAGAGCGCCTCACTTGAAAAGTATTTTTATGCAACTCATGGCGCAGTGAAGGGTTTCTGTCTGCTGGGCCATATGAAAAAATACTAAGGCTCATGTGTGGTAGCTTGCCCTAGGTCACCCTAGAGGCACATGGAGGGTCAGGCTTGGACCCAGGTCTCTAAGCTCCAAATCCAGTGCTCATTCCACTCCCTCCAGCTGCCTGTCTACGGCTTCCGCACCCACCTGCTTGAATGGTGCCCCAGAGGGAGATGCCATTCCTCCCTTTCTTGGCTGGGAGGCACATGGAATGAGGGGACACATTCTAGCCCTTGGGAGTTACTTACTAGGTAAGGTGGTCACGTTGTCCAGGGAACCATCCCCGCCTGAACTGCAGGAGGTGAGAAGCCAGTGATGCAGAGACTGAGTTAATGCACAAGCTTTGCAAAAGAGGCGCCCGCCCCTCTGTGCCCATCAGCACCTGCTAGGTGTACCAGACGCATCTCTGTATTTAAGCCATCCTGAGAGAACCTTAAATTCACCAGTGGGTTGGTTTCCCTCTAAATCCAGGACTAGAAGGCAAGAGAGTTGTTTCTTTTCACCAACACAGGAGGGAGAGCCTTTAGTGCGGGGTATACCATGGGTCCTGTGGGGACTAGATTCCCTGCATGAGTTCTCGCTCCTCTCCCAAAAGCTTGTGAGGTAGACGTGCCTGCCTCCACTGGACAGAGTAGAAAACAGAGGCGCGCAGAGGTTAGCTAAGTTCCTAAAGGTAACTAGAACCCAGCCTGAGCTGGAAACCTTTAGAACACAGATAAGCTCTTCTCTGCCCAGTGTCAGGTAAATTCCACTGGGAGGTTCAGAGGATGACCTCCCTCTGCCCCATCAAATTTCTTCTAACTTCAAGACATGCTCTAAAAGAGTTCATTCACTTTCACGTGCTTAAGTTGAGCACAACATGCAAGAGGCAAGAAGTATTTCTTTCCTTTCTTTTTTTTATGGTACTGGGGGTGGAACCCAGGGGCTTTTCTATCTCCAGGCTACACTCCCAGACTACACTATACTTTATTTGGAAACAGGGTCTCATTAAGTTGCTAAGAGCCTCACTAAGTAGCTGAGGCTGGCTTCGAACCTGTGCAATCCTCCTCTCTCAGCCTCCCAAGCGCTGGAATTACAAGCATGCGCCGCCCGGAAGTCTTTCTATTGACTAAAACTGCTCAATGTGCAGAGTATCTTCAGTTTATTTATTGTTATTTTTCTTTTGTGCCTCTTTTCTCCACCCCAGCATTGTTATTCCAGGCCAGTAAATTTTAAGAGCACAGCCTTACAGCCTTAGGGTCCAGCCCACCAGTAGAGACTTCTAAAGGACAGGCTGGAAATCAACCAATCATAGCTGTTTTTAATTCAAGAAATGCTTGGAATGAAGCTGACTCTTCCTCATATTAGGCTGGCCACAGTCTCAGCAAGCACCCAGGGGAGAGGGGAGGGGGACAGACATGAAGTAAGCTCTGCCCTACTGCTGCCCTCAGGCCTCTCTCCCCCTTCCCATAAGCTGCCTGAACCTAGGTTGACCAGTGCTTGCCCATTTGTTAGTGCTTCTGGTTCTTCTACAACGGTGCAAAAGTTCCTGATCCTTCTTTGTTTGGACCAAAGGCAATGAAACAGAACATCTTACATTTGAAAGGAAATTAGAAATCCATACATTCCCTCCAATCTTTTTTTTTTCCTTGTGGTACTCGGGATAGAATCCAGGGGCCTTCTAACCCCGAGCTATACCCCCAGCCCTATTTTTTTATTCTTTATTTGGAATCAAGGTCTCACTAAGTTTTGGAGAGCCTCACTAAGTCACTGAGGCTGTCTGCGAACTGCGATCCTTCTGTCTCAGCTCCCAAGCACTGGGATTACAAGCGTGAGCCATCATGCCCAGCTCCAATCACTACGTTCTAACTCTGCCCCCCTTTCCCTTCAATAAACATACATAAACAGAGAAACAGACACAGACACAAAACACACTGAGAACGTTCTACTATAATTCTAGTTTAAAGGCGTCTTGCTGCTGAAACAAGTGCGGTGGGCAGACCAAGGTCAAAGGCTAAGAAAACCTCTCCCGGATGCCATTCTAGAGTAAAAATGTCTACGAGGAGAAAAGACAGCTATCCAAATAAATATGGAGAAGAGCTATTCAAGTCGCCATTTCGATCAGAACTACAACAGGAAATGGATCCTGTCAAATAGCTCGTCTTCCTTAGACCATTCAGGGATAGAATTTATATGACGCGGTAACCTCGATGGCTGGGCTCTGCTCATCTGCTCTCACCACAGGGAGTAGAGGAGATGCTCAATAATGTTTACTGAAGAAGCTCCAGTAACTAGATTGAACTCTTAACAACAACAAAAAAAGAAATGCACTTTTTGGTAAATACATTTTATTTTGGTCCATTGACCAATCTCAAACAAGTCAGCAGAGAAGCCCTTCTCTAAAGACCTCCAGCCTGGTGAGCTAGGTAAAGCTGGAACTGTCCCCTGGTGTATGACTCCCAAGGTTCAAGGGGCCTTGGAAATATACACAGCCAAACGCCCTCTGCTGGTCCTGCTCATGGCCACCCTTCCCCAAGAATCCAGGGTCCACTTCTCAGCTAACTACGTAAGGCCCACTCTTTCCCCTCTGTGTCCCTGGTAGAAGAGAGGCAGGCTGCACTCCTAATTTACCTGGAATTATTAGTTACATACTATTTCCCTTCTAGAAGCTACCATGGCTCAAAAAACTTTTTTTCTTTTTCTTTTTTTTTCTTTTTTTTTCTTTCTTTTTTTTGGTGGTACTGGGGGTGGAACCCAGAGGCTTTTCCACCTCTGGGCTATACTCCCAGACCTATTTTTAATATATATTTTATTTGGAAACAGGGTCTCACTAAGTTGCTGAGAGCTTCACTAAGTAGCTGAGGCTGGCTTCAAACCTGTGTAATCCTCCTGTCTCAGCCTGCCAAGCACAGGAATTACAAGTGTGTGCCACCACTCCCAGCATAAAAATTAGCTTTTTTTTTAGATCAATCTATTACATAAGTCTTTCCCAGGGAATGTCCTTAGGTATTACAAATGTAGAAAAAATTCTGGGATTAAGAGAAATGCTGGGTTAAACAAAACTTCTATTTTTTTTTTTTAGCAGAGTTTCTCAGAGCCTTTAATATGTTAACAGGCATGTGGCTTCCCCAGAGAAAGGCTTTAGTAGATTATAATTCCCCCAAAGCACAAGATTTTCCCCTCTAGGATGGAGTCAATGTTACATGGAACACACATTGATAAACACTTAGTCTACCGTGAGTGAAACTCTCCGGCTCTGACCTGAAGCTTCCATCTTTAACACAGGTGCACTGGGCAGATCTCTGAAACACTTAGGACAAATAAGGCTAAGCAAGTCCTAAGGGTCCTAAGGGGTCCGTGTTCAATAGCAGCCATCAAACATGGGGCATCAACATCGAACAAGAGAATGCAGGCCTGTCACTAGTAGGAAGAAACAGGACAATGGCAGGATTTTCCCATAGCTTCCGAGAGCAACTTTTAGCAGAAAATTGTATTTGCATCAGAATCCTGGGGGCCCAGCTAGTTGAACTGTCTGAAGTTAGATCGATTGCCTCGTTTCTGCAGGCTGCTCCCCCGGGTGTGGCTCACCAACCTGTTGTATGATTCACCGGCTTCGTTTTCTTTTCTTTTCTTTTTTCTTTTCTTCTTCTTCTTTTTTTTTTTTTTTGTGGTACTGGGGTTCCTGGAAGCCCTTCTACCTCCAAGCTACACTCCCAGACCTATTTTTACATTTTTATTTGGAAACAGGGTTTCCTAAGCCAGCGCACGCGGCTGGCTTTGAACCTGCGCGATCCTCCTGTATCTCCCTCCCAAGCGCGTGCGCCACCACGCCCGGCTACCGGCTTCATTTTCTAAGTCCTCAGGACATGAAGTGAGGCCACTGCTGTCTCTGAGACCAGGTACAGCGGCTACAACCCCATTTGTTTTCAGTATTACAGCCAGCCCTGCTTGAGCCTGTTCTCGCCTGTCTATTTGTCTCTTTCTTTCTCCACTAAGGTTTTACCTTGTCTCATGCAGCCTCTTAGAAACCACCAACCTGGCTGAGCACACATGGAAATTCGGGGACCTCTGACTGGGAGGCACTGACCTCAGCTTTGGGAAGAAGAGGCCCTGCCCTCCTGCTAAGGACACACTGGGGCCTCCCTGCAGGTGGCTACCAGCTGTGCCATGATACCTCTCTCCTGCCCTGGAAACCCTTCTCTGTGGGACTCTCCTCAGCTCTGACTGCAGCAGGGTCACAGTCCTGGTCACCTGCCTCCTCACTCTCCTTGGGGCAGACATTTCACAGGAATTCACCCTGAGGAAGGGAGGCAGCAGGCATGTTCACGTGGGGCCGCTGTTCTCAGCGCTCTGCCCTCTTGTGGCTGTATTTGGTCCAGAAAATTCTGAGCCTTTTGCCTATTACTTGCAAGCATACACAGCACAAACTTTATTAGCTAAGAGAGAAACTTTAGAATCCCTATACCCAGTGCTCATGGACGCCCTGTGCTCGTCTACTGTGTCTGAGATGTTTTGTCTCACCCCATCCTTATCCAATGGCAAATTGTTCAAGACACACTGGGCACCACCTTCTCCAGGAAACCTTCACTTCTCTGCTGACAGGGGAACTATTCTCTCTTCTCTAGTCCTCTATCACTAGAGTATCTTTCATTTTTTAATTTATTTAAAAATTTTTGTACTAGGATTTGAACCCAGGGACATTCTACCTCTGAGCCATAGCACCAGCCTTTTTAAAATTTTGAAACAGTGTCTTCATTAAGCTGCCAAGGCTAGCCTCAAACCTGTGATCCTCCTCCCAGGTACTGGGATTATAGGAATGTGCCACAGTGCCTATCATATTTAAAAAAAAAGTTTTTGTTGTGGTACTGGGCATTGAACCCAGGAGCATTCTGTCTCTGAGCTACACCTCCAGCCCTTTCTATTTTTTACTTTTGAAACAGAGTCTTACTCACTAAGTTAACACAATGGCCTTGACTCTACAATCCTCTTGTCTCAGGCTCCCAAGTATTGGGGTTGCAGGCTTGTGCCTCTGGGTCTGGTGGCATCTGTTATTTTCAAAGGGCAGATCTGGGCTTCTGCCTTACATCCAGCAGCCTCACCCATCCACCTCCCTCCTAATGCTGTGCCCATACGTAGGCAGGTTCGGGTTGTGACACTGTCTCAGGTTTTTCCTCCTGAAGCGTGTGCGGGTTTGGAAAGTTTTGTATACAGATGTTTATGTAAATATACATAAAGGCAGAGGTGTGACTGAAGAATGACATGAACAAACACATAGAGACGCAGGAACATCGACATGGGCGCATATACATGCAAGCTGGTGGGGAGGGGCTCAGGGGTTGGTGCTTTTCGTGTACATTTCCAAATGCATTTGCTGACCCAGGAGTCTGATAAGAACCTTGATTTACATTTTCTGCATAATTTAAAAATAAAAAGATTATCAGCAGCAAAATACTGTCTCCATCCATCATATGTTCACATGTTACAGAAATATATAGGTCATCCTCTGAAAGCCCTTTCCAGGCCTACTCCTTGTCTGGGGGAATTGTGCATTTATGAGTCAAATCCCACTCAACTTCTGGAGATGAAAAGGTCAAGGGTTACCTTTACCTGAATGACAGTCCCCGGTACTGAGTAAAGATATCAAAATGATTGCCTGGTCTGGAGCCAATTCCATTGCCGGCCTTTGAGAACACACCAAAACACAGAGGAAAAGCAAGTCAGAGGAGAGGGAGGCTGTGAACACGCAGTGCTTCCAAGACGTGGTTCCCGGGGCTCTTGTCACAGCTGGAGCAAAGCAAGAGATGGAGCCAGGACACGCAGGCTGGCGTCTCCCACCTCCCTCCTGGCTCCCTGCCTTCCCTGACCTTGACATCTCTTCCTGGACGCTTGTGATCCAGGCCAATTTGGATTATAGTTGTAAAGACTATTTTGAAGTCTCACATGCTTTACAAATCCAGTTCTTTACGAGTGGGAAGGAGGAGCTTGTGGATTTGCCACTGCATGGAGAGATGCCTCATCATCTCTCATTTCTCTGCTTCCCCTGCAGGACCCTGGGTAAGGCCTTGGCGGAGCCCTAGGCTTGCTCCCAGGAAGCCACCAGAGCCCAGTTGCCGGGAAGGCGAGCAGAGCGTCTCCCGCCTCTGAGGCCTCCAGGCTGCTTTCTGTGCCCACACAAAGAAGCAACAGATGTGGGCGTCTGAGCCAACCTTAAAGCAAAATCCAAAGAAAAAAGAGCACCCACACTGGCAGGGAGAATTTTAAGTCAAAAGAATATATTTTTGCCTATGTTTAAAAAGTGCTGCTGATGTGTTCAAAACCTCCGCTGACACATTTCAGCGCACTCCTGAAAAAGATTTCCCCTCCACACCTGCTTCAGAGAGTAGTCAGAGATCTAAGTACAGTCACTGTCTTGGACTGACAGGGCCAGGACAGAGGGGCAAGAGAGGTCAGAGGGCAGGAGAGCAGGTCCTGGTGTCAGGAGGGCTGGGACCCAAGTGGCCCAGCCACGCCCAACCCGCCCTGGGCCCAAGGGTCCTTACAATGAGAGTATCCCCCAGAGCGGCCACCACCTGGATATCTGCGGGCCTCAGGGCATGCACTGGAAAGACAAGTGGACACGCTTGAGATTGCGGGAAAGCAGCTGCGGTCAGTGTAGCACTTTGTGCTTTAAGCGACACCGGAAATTCCACCTGCCTGTAGGTTTTGACTGCAGTTTTGACCAGTTGTCTCTGCTGCCGTGAATGGAAGCAGAGTTTATGCGAGCAGTTTCCCAAACAACCTAGCCCTGGTCCTATGTCAGGGGGTGAAGAAAGGAGAGAGAAGCGGAAAGAAGGAAGGAAGGAGGAAGGAAGGGAGGCAGGCCGGCCGGCCGGCCATGGTAGGATCTGAGCACTTTAGTGAGAGGCAGGCTGCGGCCTGCGCACACACCAGACAGGCACTGGGCCAGAGAGATGAGGGGCAGGGCTTGATGTGCGGCCCATTTTGAGCTGGGATCTAGAATCTTGAGGAATAATCACGGGGGGCCTCTCCCTGCCCCCAAGTCTCTTCTGAAGCGCTCAGGGAATCTTCCAGGCCGGGCTGCAGCAGCAACCACAAGCCTCGGGCCACAGGTTCACTGAGGTAGCCTTCTCGTGGCACTCCCTGACCCCCTCCCACCTAGGAGCTTCATTGCAGAACAAGATGGAGCTCACGGGGCTCCTCCATCTGCGCCGCTCCAAGAGGCTGAGGCCAGACAGCAGCACGGGACCCCTGGTGTGACACTCCGGGAGGGGGCAAAGCAGACCCTCGCCCCAGCCTGGAAGCAAGCGTTAGTCATACAGTGCAGGGAGCTTATGAAGGCGGTCAGGCTGCTCGCTGTGCAAGTCCTTGTGGAGGGGCCCTGGGTCCTGGGATGTCATGGGGCTTACCTGAAGTGGGGGGCGAAGGAGAAGGGCTTCTTTCCCGGCATGGCAGCCAGGTCGCGTGGCCCTAAGGACATACAATGAATCCCAGAATATCAGGGGTCAAACAGGCTTACTGGGCAAAGGCATAACCAGAGGGCTTGTTTTGTTGAGTATGTATGTGGTACTGGGGATTGAACCAAGGAACATTCTACCTGAGTTACACGCCCAGGGCTATTTTTTATGCTTCATTTTGAAACAAGGTCTAAGATGCAAAGGGCTTTATTAAGTAGTTGAGGCTGGCTGTGAACCTGCGATCCTACTGTCTCAGCCTCTCAAGTACTGGGATTACAAGCGTGGGCCACCATGCCCAGCTCTGGAGGGCTTTATACAGATTCTTGGGTCCTACACCTGGGCAGGGGCCTCAAATGGGCATCTAAAGAAGGCTGCATAGGTGATTTGAATATCGGCCACATGGAGATCATCTGTCAACCTGGGTCAGACTCTTCCCTCATCCTGGAAGAGTGACCCCAGCCCATACCACCTCCACTCCTGCCAGATGGTGAGGACACGTGTTTTTCCCTGTGTCTTCAGGTGCTGTGGTATAACTGGTTGGATGCCATGCCATGAGCAATGGAGTTTGGTCTGCCCTCCATCCTATCTAAAGGCTGAAGTGGTCTTTATAAGAGTGTGATCCCATCTGGCCACCTGCGGAGCTCTCACCCACTTCCACGCCCACCCGTTGGGCCAGTCCCTACTTGGGGGCTCCCCACTGCACAGCCCAGTGAGCTGATACCTGCAGGTTGTTCTTGTAGGTGCTCAGAAATGGCCAGACCTGTGGGAAGAAGGGATGCATGCTTGCAATGTGTCTGTCTTGCTCTGTTTATCAAACTGTGATAAGTGCCCACCTGGACACACATGCCCTTGGCCTCCCCAGCTCCATCCTCTCAGCCCAGGCCCTCTCAGGCAGGCCAACCACTGGGGGCTTCCTCCCAGGATGCACTGGGGCCTTCTCTGCAATCCAAACCCAACATCAATACAGAATGAATAATTCAGGTGGCTCCCAGGATCATGTAAGCCTTCCCTCCACTGCCCGCCCTATTGGCTGAGGACACTGTGCCACCACCTCTGTCTCCACCCCACCAAAGTGCAGCTCTTCCTGCAAATAAAAATCCCTATCTCCACTTTGCAACCAGGCACATCCCGCCCTGCATCAACCTGGGCTCTTTCCTGCCCAAACAACAAAGGTCCATGCAAGTCCTGGCACAGTTTCCCAGTGTCCAGCTGGGACCCTCCTGGAAACAGAAGGCTTCATAGGGGTAAAAACAGCTTCAAGAATCAATCTGGAAGTTTATGGGTGAAAAGCCCTCTGGTTCTGCTCCCTTCCTGGTTAGTTAGCATCTGCGTTCCTAGCTCCAGCTTCCAGTTCATCACCCTGTCCTTCATCCTCTGTCCAACCAGTAATTATTCTACATCTTGGTTTCTCATCTGCCCCAGATGGTCACGGAGGTGGCTACATGGAGACAGGGTATCCTTCTGTCCCGCCTGCCCTTGAAGCTCTCCCCTGCTCCCAGTCTTCAAAAGGAGAGATGAAAGTGGCCACCACTTTCCTCCTGCCTGCCACAAAGAGTGGTGTCCAGCCAGAGCCCTTGGCCGTGTGGGAAGACAAGGAGTGCTCAACGGCTCTGGGTCAGGGGGCCAGCGTCCCACTAAGTTCAACCAGAGGGGGCATGGTGGGTGGCTGACGTGGAGTATTCCATGGGGTGGGTAGGTGGGCAGAACAGGGACGACATGAACTGAGAAGCAGATGAGAACTGGGAACCTGGAAAGGATGCTGTCCTGAGAGCACCGCGTTTCTTACTCTACCTGGCTGGGACACACGATGTCAATCTTGTTATCAAAATTATGATTTCTTGTCTTCTGGCCCACAGGTTCCAGCTAAACCAAGAAGCAGGGAGATGAGAAGTGGGGAGGAGATGGTTGGTGGGAAGGTCAGGGCACACGCAGGTCAAGGGTGAGGGAGGGGGAGCTGTTCTTACCATGTTTTTCCAGAGGCCTCTGGCTGCATGGGCGTGAGCCTTACGGTGGAAGTGGAAGCAGTCGGGGGCGAAGAAGGAGGTGTCAGGCAAGCCCTCCTGGTCACCGGGCAGAAAAAGAGGCAGTTACAGAGATATGGAGCCCCCGTGGGGCATCTGGGGGCTCCACTGATCCGCGCTGCGTGTTTTCTTTACCGAGGTCCTTGGCAAGTCCATAGTTTCAAAAAATGGCTGCACGACCACTGTAAAATTTTCCCGCGTGTCATATCGTCCACTGTCAATCAGCTGCTGAGTCCAGTTCTGCAGGGGGAAAGGTGGCAGAGCTCAGTCAGCTCTTCCTGCATCTGTTTGGCCCTGGCCCCACCTCTTCTTTGACACAGAAATAAACAGAATCTGGTTGTTGGGTAAAATGAGTCTTCGAAAAATCTCAACTGATCAGGAGGAGCCAGCTAGCTGCTCTTTGATTCTAGCCCTAATCTCACCCGAGGTCCCACTTCTGACGCAACTGCATATATTGATTTAGGCTGTGAAAAAGGAAAGGTGAGAAAAATCCAAGGGTCCCTCTGACCCCCTTTTAAAGCGGTTCAGATTAAAGGCTCAGAGGATGGTATTTGATTAAGCGACATTTTGCATGATCCTTACATTTACTTCTGTCCTACATTCAGAAAATTCAAAGGGCGGTCAGTAACGTTTAATGTGTGCTTTTGTGGCTCGTGCGCAGGATGTGCTTCTTTGAGGCTCTCAGGTCAGTGTAGGAGGGTAACAGAGTGATAACCTCACAGCCTCTGCTTAGGCTCAGTTCTAGATAAACCAACCACCTCCTTCTGGCTCCCACTCTGGTCAAACTCTGCCGAGTTACGGTTCACCAGGGTTTCTAGCATTTGAGGCCAGGACTCTGGCGGGAGAGGGGAATCGGGGCTATAGAGCTGGGAATATGTCACTACAGAAGTCAACCTGCACTTTTAAGGTGAATAGAAGGAGAGCCCCTATTCTAGAGAAGCCTCAGGTCTGACCCCCTGGGCCTGTGTCCTCCAACTGCAGGCAAAGCCTCCAGTGTGGCAGGAGGAAGGGAAGAAGGCGGTCCCCCGGAAGAGGAGAGAAGGTGCTGCGGTGCTAACTAGCTGTGTGACTTGTAGCAAGTGGCTTTCCTCTCTGGACCCGTTTCCTATCTGCAAGTGGAGGATGTTGGGCAAGACCTGGACCATCTCTTAAGCCCCCTCCAAAGCTGCTGATTTCTTGGGGTATCATCCATGGTGGTTCACAGTTGTACAATTGAGAGAAGCATAGTGAGCGCTAAGTGACTGTGGTTATTAATAACAAAGTTTCTCTCTGAGGAGAGTGATGAGGACGGCAGCTTTTGCTGGGAGAAGGTAGGAGTGAGATGATTCTGAGGGTGCGATGGCCTACTGTGGCTGACGTATGAACGTCTCCAGGACATGGTATCTGAGTCTCTGGCTGAGGACAGACCTGGGAACAGCTGGCCAGAAACAGGGAACAGAGGTCCAGGAAGGTAACTGTGTGACTACAATCATGTCTCATCATCTGTTAGAGATGGATTCCAGGACTTCCCATGGATACCAAAATCCATAGATGCTCAAGCCCCTTATATGAAATGGCACAGTATTTGCACATAACCTATCTATGCACATCCTCCATATACTTTAAATCATCTCCCGATTTCTTAGAATACCTAACACAATGTGAATGTTGTGAAAATAATTGTTATACGGTATTGTTTAGGAACAATGCCAATAAAACAATAGCATCAGACCACAACAGCACCAGACAATGTTCAGAACAGAGGCAAGTTTTCTCCTGCTCTGAATATTTTTGATCCGTGGTTGGTCAATCCCATGGACATGAAACCTGCAGACATGGAAGGCCAGCTGTTTCTCCTCTTTCCCTCTTAGGCATCTGAACCCACTTCCCACATCTGGAGACACCACTTTGGAAGAGCAGTCTGCCTCCCATTGGAGAAGCTGGAAGGCAAATGCTAACTTTCTCAACCTCCACATAACTGAGGCTGTCCACCCATGCCCCACCTCAGGTACAGCACACATCTAAGTCAACAAGGGCGGCAACTGTTCCAGTTCCTGGAAGCAGCTGTGACAGTGATGTCAATGATGCCCTTTAGGGACAAAGTCTCTGGCCTCCTGTTGATTCTTATGGCTCAGCTTCTAGAATCCCATGATTCTAATTCCTAGTGGTCTACCTCGGATCCTAGCTCTCTAGTTCTTCCAATATTCTACTTATATATTACATCTGCTTAAATCAGTCACTATCTGCATAAGTTGCTATTGCTTGCTCCCAGGAACCAGCCACGAACAGGGCTGCTCTTATGGCCATAACTTCAGCTGCCTTCCCTGTCTTGGTGCAAGCTGTGGACTTCCTCACCAGAGTAGAAGGCAGTGTGGCTAGGTGTTGGAGACAGGGGATGATGAATAAAGGTTCATTTTTTGAAGTCCTTGACTCCCTCAGCTGGTATGGCTACCTTCAAAAGAACTTATCCAAGCTGCCCATGGACTTTGCAAGGATGAATCCTCTCTGCAAGATGTTTCAATTCTACTCCAAAAGGACATCATGGTCCCCTCCAAGTGACTGGACAGTTGTTTGAGGTGAAACTCAAGACAATCAAGGAGGCCAG
Source organism: Muscardinus avellanarius (assembly GCF_963383645.1). Lineage (NCBI taxonomy): Eukaryota > Metazoa > Chordata > Mammalia > Rodentia > Gliridae > Muscardinus > Muscardinus avellanarius. The sequence goes on along the minus strand of NC_137801.1, from coordinate 22,813,027 downwards.
GCATCTGGTCGAAGAGTTGGCAGCAAAGTGACTAAAAAGGACAACCTGCAAGATCTTGGCCATCTGAGGACCCTTCTCTGGCACTCCACAGGAACACCTCCCCAGGGAGGCGAAGATGGGGAAATGCATGTCATTTTCAGATCTGTAAGGCCCTTCAGGAAGGGGGTGTTGGAGCATCTGCTTCCTACCCAGGAGTCAGCAACTCAGAGAGTTGGGGTTTGGATCTAGAAAGACCCACACTGAGACTTCTCTCCATGATACACACTTGTCATGACAACTAAACACATTTGTTTTCACGTAAAGACCAGTAATTGGGATTCAGTGAAGCACATCCTATGGTTTGGTTCCATAGCTTCATCCAAATAAGCGGAACCAAAGCCCCTGTAGCCCCTGGGCATCTTTATACCAGCATGCTGGTCAGTGGTCATCGCCCACCCAGTCTGGTCAAATGACCTAGCATCTGTTCATCCTCTGAAAGCAGCAATCCAATCCCAGGGCAGCTCTGTCCGACTGGAGGACCCCTTCTTGGCTCACCTGATAGTTCCTGTTCAATTCGATGAGGGAGTTGAGTGCATTTGAGTTATCATCTAACATTATGACACAGGGACACACAGACCTGCAACAAAACCGAGAAGATGCCCCACCATGATCACCAACTGAATAAATGATGTGCAAATGTTGGCTCAATACTCAGGTTGGCCAACCTGTTGAATGGGCCCAATGAAGCTGAAATGAGTGTCCCTGAGCCGGATTTGTTTTTGAAAATGAAACAGTCCTGACACTGTAGGAGTGACATTTGTGGAGCTGAGCACCTTAGGGCTGTCTGAGGGGAGTGCTGCAGAGGCCTCCTCCTCCTGGATGAGAATTGCAATCACAGCAGCAGTTATCGCCGAAGTACATTGTGTGGTAATTGAGTCAAGCAGCATGATGAGAGCTTTATTTAATCCTCACCACTATTCCAGAAGTGGAAATATCATTATCCCCCCCTTTATAGAAGAGAAAACAGAAGCCTGGAGTAGTTAAGTAACCTTCTCAAAGGCACACAGCCATATAAAGGCTGAATGTGGCAGCAGGTACTTGAGTGAACTCAAGTCTCTCTTGCTCTGAGCTGGAGTTCTTAATTGCTGTATTAAACTGTTTCTGTCCAGTCTGCAGCTCCACCCTGGTGAGCCACTTGGCAAATCTGAGTTTTTGGTACAGGGGAACGAGATGATAAGAGGTCAGGTGGCTCAGAACAGACCAGCACCCAGCAAAGCTCAGCCACTGAGTCAGAACACAGCTAGGAAGGGAGGACAGAGAACCGGAGGGCTGCAGGACAGGGGACCCCGTATCCATCCGACTCTGAAGTTCAGTGCCTTCACTATTTCAGATCTTCAAATAGACCTGGAAAATGACCACCTGAACCTTGAGTTTAAGTCTAAAAAGGCCAGCAGTGATGGGTAACAGCAGACTTTTGGGAGAGCTGCTCTGAGTAGAATAAATAAAATACACTGAACACATGTGGCCTGGTGACTGGGGAGGGCAGAAGCCAGCCGATCAGCCAGCAGTTGAAAAGAGCTCACGTGGAACCAGGGCGTCAATAGCGTGTGTCACTCAGCGGCCACCTGTCTCTGCTCACAGTGCCGATGCCTTCTCCAGGGCACCTGGGCATAGCAGACCGCCCCAGGTGAGGCCTGGCACGGATCTTCAGGGGCTCAGCCAACCTGCCCCTTAATTTCCAAGAACAAGGCTGTCTCTCATGAATGATGCATTCAGCCATTCAGCAAGTGGCCGCCGAGCTCCCTTGCTGTCAAGTGGTGACTCAGTGCCCGGGTGATGGGGAATAATTACCACGAAGTAATTAATAGATAATTACCACGTAATGTGCTCAGGGACAGGGTGGTGGCTTGTACAGAGATACAGAGCTTGGGGGACGGTGTTTGCAGAGCCACTGTGACCTATGTAAATGGTCCAGAGGACTTGCAAGCAGAAACACTGTGGGAAATGGTAGGGCTTCAGTGAGAAGAGCATTGTATTATTATTCCTCCTCCTCCTCCTCCTCCTCCTCCTCCACCTCCTCCTCCTCCTCCTCTTCCTCCTCCTCCTCCTCCTCTTCCTCCTCCCTCTCCTCCTTCCTCTCCTCCTTCTTCTTCTTCTTGCAGTACTGGGGATTGAACTTGAACTCAGGGCATTCTACCTCCAAGCCACACTCCTTTACCCTATTTTTCATTATTTATTTTTTGAAACAGGTCTCACTGAGTTGCAGAGGGCCTCACTAAGTAGCTGAGGCTGTCCACCAACCATCATTCTCCTGTCTCAGCCTCCCAAATGCTGGGATTACAAACGTGAGCCACCACGCCCGGCAGGGCATTGTACTTCTGAAGTGCAACACTAGAAGGGGAGCCATAGCTGTTTGGCTCTGGAGGCTGAGGGGTGAAGACGGCCTCTTAGAGGCATCCTAGGACCAGGGCTTCTGTTCTCTGGGGAAGATGCTACCTCTGGACTCTGCTGAGTCTGAGTTGGCTATCTCCTCCATTAGCAAGTGACAGTAGCTTGTATTTGTGAAAGTCCAGCCTGGAGCATACACACCAGCGAGGCACTATCTGTCCTGAAGACAGGCCTCAAGGAGGGGTGGGGGCACTCTGAATACACCATGAAGTGTGTGTGTGTGTGTGTGTGTGTGTGTGTGTGTGTGTGTGTGCGCGCGCGCGCGCGCATGTGTGAATAGTACTGGGGATTAAACACAGGGCATTCTACCTCCGAGCCACATCCCCAGTCCTTTTTATTTAGTTTTGTTTTTGAAACAGGATCCCATTAAATCACTCAAAGTCTTGTTACATTGTTGAGGCTGTATTCAAACTGTGATTCTCCTGACTCAGCATCCCAAGTGTGAGATTACAGGTGTACTATACCACACCCGGCCGGAATGGGTCTTAACCATACCCTGAGTGTTCCCTGAGCTTTGCCCACACAGCCTGACGCCACTCCTTGTCTTGCTCCTCACTCGCTGGAGGATAGCAGGTGCTGTGTGGCTACCATGGCAACAGATGTAGGGCTGGGTTCCAGAGCACACCCTGAGGAAGGTAGCTGAGGATTTTGCTGGGGTCAGAGCATCCTGGGATGTCCCCCCATGAGACTTTTCAGGTTAAAAAACAAGGTGGTCTTAGCACTCCTCACACCCAGCCCTGGGGATTTTCTAATGAATCTGCTAAGAGTCCACAGCCCTTTCCAGAACAGGGACATAAGTTTCTGTCTGACCTGAGGATATCCTGCGGGCAGCTGATTCTGGTCTCCTTGGACATCTCCCTCAGTTTGATGATCTCAAATGTCGTCACCATGTTCACAAATGCCCGAGGAACCTGTGGAGAACAGACAGTGGCCAAGAAGGTGGCGGGGCCACACCAGGCTCTTCTGTGGCCTGGCCTGGCACATCCTGCTGAAATTCAGAGCCAGGGCTTCCTGTCTGGCTCCAACTACTTCCTTCCTCTTTCCCTTCTCCCTCCCTCTCCCCTCTCTGTGATACCCTTGCACTCAGGCTGCTGGGGTGAGACCTAGGGACCTGCCAGGGGACCTCAGCAGGAAGCAGAGGGCCTCAGGTGAGGTCTGAGGCCCAGGTGGAGCTGCTCAGGGGCCGCACAGCCCCATCGCCGTACCTCAGAGTGGAGGAGGTCCAGGGCCAACCTGATGTTGGCTGTGAAGTTCTGGGGAGAGAAGTGGTCCTGCAGGAAGAGAAGGCGTCATCTAAGCCCCATCCCCCCACATCATCTTCTTACAGACCAGGGCTGTTTTCTCTCTTGGCTCCTCCTCTTCCTGTAGTTCAGAGTGGGCAATATTGAAATAGAGGGATTGTCTTTGGGGCCCCGGCCTCCACCTCAACCCCATAGTCCTCAGGTTTGTGGCCGTGACCTCAGGGAAATCTACTTCTTATGAACTGGACGCAGAGCCTTAGCTAAGGCATGTCTCTCTCCAATACCATTTAAGATGATGGTGTTGAAAGATGGCTTCTGAGATTGCCTACAACCTGACCGGGCTCTGGTCCCATGCCTCTATCTCGTCTTCTTTGGGTCTCATATGTCTGGGATGCTGTATCCTACTAAAGTGTTGTAAAGAAATTTCAGGAGAAGAAGGTCTTGTGAACCCTCCTTCCACCCCAAGCATTAATACACTTTTACTCTTATCTCTTCTGATCTCAATATTTGTGTTTCTAAATGTTTAAAAGCACTGGAACTCTTTCCTTCACTGAATTCTAACCAAGAGTCTTGCTCTATGAAACAGATCAAGCCTTGTCTCTTAGGGGGTTCTGGAAGGAGCCTGTAGTCCCAGCCCCTCCTCTGCCTCAGGTCCCCATGTGTCTTTCACATCACAGCTTGAAAGCCTCTGCCCCTAGGTGACTTTGGTCCAGGAAGATGGACTGTAGGAGGCCAGGGAACAGGGTCATCCCTCTGGGCAGCTCAGAGCCTACTGCAAGATCACCACCCCTCACCTCACTCTGCTGGTCCCCTTTCTGCCTGTCCAGAACACCCATCTTCAATCCCTAGCTGGGGGGGGTGTGTCTCTGGTGCTGTGCTCTGATCACCCAACCCCATGCACACACCAAGTTCCCTGAGCAATTCTGATTTTAGACTCTCGTCTGTGTATACCAACAGAGCTGTACAGTGATGTCTTACCTTGTTATGATGAGTAGCCTGTCTCTCCTCTGGTGAGGAGACAGAGGGGAGGGCAGAGCCTGTGTTTCATTTGCTACCGCTCAGCTCCCAGAACAGTACCCAGCACAGGCATGTGTGTGTGGGCAAGAGACTCAGTGGTCCTGAGAGTTTCTCTGCTCAGAGACACTGGGATTCCGGGAAAAGGTGCAGCAGCACTTGAGTTTCCCTGGGAAACCCAAACTGGGGAAACTTGGGTTCCCCATCAGCCCTGAATGATGTGGCTCTGAACCTTGCTAAATGGCCTCATAGGAAATCAGTTTTCTCTACCAAAGTGGCAGAACAGAAGCGGGGCATGGTCAGGCTGGTGAGTGCCAGAGAAGGAGCTGACTGAGAAGATCTATGAAGATAGGCAAGACTTTTCTAGATCATCATAATGTTATCTTGGCTTCCAGAAAGATATGATCAGGTCCCTGTGTTAGGACACTTCATCAGAATCAGTCTTATGACCAACCCTGCTTGCCCTGATGCATCTCTTCCTAGAGGTGAACGCCCTCTGGGTCTCAGGGTGAATCTCAGGCTGGATCCAAGCCAAACCTCAAGCCAAGTCCCGACCCAGCCACCCTGGTCTGGGAGCCAGTGAGCACCCATGGAAATCCTCCTTGAGGAAGGGTATTGAGCAAAGGGCATGTGACCTACCGGATCATTGCAGGAATTACAGAGATCGTTGCCTCCAATAAACACAGTGATTATCTTCCAGTCCTCCTGGAAACGTATCCTCTGAAATGGACAGGAAACAAACACATCAGCACCCATCCCAGAGTCAAGTCAGGGAAAACACAGTCCTGAACACTGAAAGAGCTGGGTCCTCCCAGCCAGATAATTCAGTAGACATTCACAATTTTAGTTCTGTCGTTTAGGGTCCTGAGATCATCGGTGCTAAATATTGGTATGCATATTTTAAATGAAGTCACTGGACTTTCATACATGTAGCAGACTGTCCTGGTGGATGAGGATGCTCTCAGAGCTTTCTTCATCTTTAGCATGGCAAAGGTGTGTGTGTGTGTGCACGCGCGTGGAAAAGCTGGGACTGGCCCTGGGGAAGGACGTTTTGTTTTGGGATGCTCTAGAAATCTGGAATGTCTTCCATCAAGAGGGACCACTCAGATCCTTCATGAGTCGAAGCTGCCCTGAAGAAGTCAGCTACAGAGCTGGTCAGAACAACGAGTGGCTGCCAAGCACTTGCTCCGAGAAGATCTCTCCACCTTTGGAATCTGCCTCCTTCAAGAGGAATCCTTCTCTGATACCCAGGGAAGTATCAGAAGTCACGGGGCTGGGAGGAAGGGGGCAGCCATACACTTTTCATAAGTGGTGGCCCGAGGGCTTGTGGCTCTCACAGCCTCTTAGGTTGTCCCTGGCTTACAGTTTTGCTTCTCTGATCTGTTTCCAAAACAGGTGGGGGAAGAAAGATGGAGAAGAAAAAAAGCCAGAAAAGTTTGACATTAAGGATAGAAATATTCTGAAATTTCCTGATAATAGACTTTAGAGTACATTTAATTTTATGCAAAACAACAAATCCCAATCCCCCCTCTTCATCCACCTGGGAACAGCTCCAAAACAAAGTCTGCACTATGAACCTGCTTTGGTTTGACGGGTAGATAACCTAACGCTGGTCTTTCCGAGCCCAGCGTTACCATCTCCATGCCCTTCTCTGGCCTCCCAAGCAGAGGGCCCATCCCTTCTTCTGCACCCCTACTCCACCTTACACACAGCGCTCCTTACATGTCAACTTTTATCATTTATATTCATCCCCTTGATCTCTCCTCCTAAGCAATATGAAGGTAGGACTGTATTACATTCCCTGGCATATTTCCAGCCCGATACCCAACTAGTTTAATTTGAATCCCTGGCTGGCTGATGTACTAATCAAGTGAATGGGAACCCCCTTTTCAGTGAAGAAGAGCGTCAGGCCTTTCTAACATGCCTGTTAGAAACCCAGCCCAGCTCTCACCCCATCGCTAGCCTCCTCTGTGGCCCTGGGTCTCTCGGGCCCACTTCCTATTCTGGGGAGACCCCCCACTCTCACCGAGTCAGTCTTCATCCGTTCCACCAGGTTCCAGGCCTGGGCTGCTAACCCCCTGCGGGCACAGAGAAGAGGAAACAGGTGAGGACAGGGGCTGGGAGGGGAACTTAGCAGAGAGATCAGAAATCAGACATGCAATGGAAGAGGATTGCGGGGCGGGGGGGCAGCCTGCAGGGTGGAGGAGTGCTGGGGAGGGCAGAGCGCTACACATTTGAGGGGATGACTCTCGGTGTTACTCTTTGGTGGTGGCAGTGTTTGATAATCTACTTCTCTTTCTCTCTCCAAGCCAGCGGAGATTTCCCGTCATGGTCGCTCCAGCGTGTGCCCACCGCAATCCCCTCGCTCTCAAGGTGACATGGTGGGGGGCATACCTGCCTTAAACACTTTGTTGCCTCGTGGTAACTGGGGAAAAGTAATTTGAATTTTTTTTTTTTTTTTTTGGTGGTACTAGGGTTTCTGGAAACTCTTCTACCTCTGGGCTACACTCCCAGACCTATTTTTATATTTTTATTTGGAAACAGAGTCTCTTAAGCCAGCGCGGCTGGCTGGCTTCGAACCTGCACGATCCTCCTGTCTCCACCTCCCAAGCACAGAGATTACAGGCATGTGCCACCATGCCCGGCCAAGTACCTAGAATTGGAGGTTATATCATCTACAGGAAAATGGATGGAACTAGAGAATATTATGCCAAGTGAGGTCAGCCAGTCTCAGGAAGTCAAGGGGCCTAAGGTTTTCTCTCATATGTAGAAGTCAGAGAGAAAAGGGACTTTAGATAAATGAGGACAGAGACCAGTAGAATAGCAGAAAGGGGGCTAGGGGAGGGAGGTGGGCGGTGCAAGCAAGGCTAGAGGAAGAGAACAGTTCAAACAAGGCTGTGTCTGTACAGGAAGGTATCACCAGAAAGCTCACTAACTGCATGGTGGGGGAGGGGAGAGCAGGTGGATCGGAGGGGAGCGCACCAAGTGCTGTGTGCCTGGAACGTTTCTAGCACTTCGAACCTTGCTGTTATGCGGAATTGCAATGCACCAATAAAAGTAAAAAAAAAAATTATCAATTTAAAAAGAATGCAAAATGGAGGCAAACCAACCTGTTTTAGAGGGTCATCTGGGAGCTAGCAAATAAAATCAACAAAGTAGCCCCCTGGAGTAAGCCACTGTTGGTGCCAGATAGCAGGGACTTGAATTCTGCTGTCACCACTGTCCAACTCTGAGACCTTGGCGAAGACTTTACCTTACAAACCCTCACTTAATTTGTCTCTATTGTAAAATGAGGACGGTAAGCATGCCTTCTTCACAGAGTTGTTGGAAGAGTTAAATGAGGGTGTCATATAAAGAACTGAGAGCAGTGCCTGACACATGGTGAGCGTCCATTGAATTACTTCTATTTCACCACCACTATCACCATCAATAAAGTCCCTGGCTCGGTGCCTATCAGGAAACATTAATTTTCCTCCTTTTCTCCACTTGATGACGAGCCCAGTGGGCCTGATCTTGATCACAGTACACTAGGTATCAGATAACCTAGGAGGGGACTTTGAGTGAGTCACTTAACCTGGTGGAGCCTCAACTCCCTGACTGGAAATCTGAAGTGAACAGGGCAGCTGCTCTGTCTGGGGCCAGAGTTGGGGGTGGTTCCTGGACCTCTCTGAGCCTCAATTTTATCATGAATTCAACATGGGACTCCCGCCCTCTGCTCTGTCCATCTCAGAGGCACTGTACAGGACAGGGGTGAGGACCATGGAGGCACTTTGTGCATGGTGCACTGTGGTACGTGTGTGAGGGCTGTCATCAGGCTTGATGTGCCTGCAGACGCAAGGCCAGACCATGTGGTCACCATGACGCATCTGGCCAGGCCATGTAGCCTCCTTTGTGTACTTAGTGCCAACAGAAATAAGGGAATAACAATCCCCCACTTTCTACCACCCATGATGGCTTGACTGCTCACATGGAGAAGCCCCAAGGCCTCGGGAAAAGCAAGGCCAGACCCAGGGCCAAGTGATTCACGCTCATTTTGGTTACTTCTACGCTCCCGACTCAGAGGCTCCCTTCTTGGATGCCGCCCTGACATAGCATGCTTGAGCTGCCTCCACTCTGATATGACTAGCTGCCAGGCGCTTGGAAAGAGTAAAGTTACAGTGATACTAAAGCAAGTCAGAAATCTAAACCTGTGTGTCAGTAACCTTTACCCCACCAAAGGGAAACAGACACCCAGAATCCATTGCAAAACCTGTTGGGCTTTGTGTGATCAATTTTCCTATCGGGGAGAAATGGGGAAGCTACTTAGTTGGCCTGTAGCCTCGGGATGCGGCTGAGAGCTGGGAGCTCATTGGGGAGTCTAGGAGCCAAACCATAGGAATCCTGGGAACTGCATGGAAAGTGAGGCTGGTGATTTCTCTAGGAGAAAAATAGCATTAAATAGAAAGGATCCATCCATTTCTTTTTCCTCAATTGGGAGTTGCGTTTCCGTGTTTTCTAACCAGGCAGTAAACCCCAAGAAGCACTCAGTCGGCAGTGGCGGCTCAGGGCACAGGAAAGCTAACCCGCTTCCTCTTGAGACTTGCATGTGTGACCTCTGTCCCCTAGCAGTTTCCCCAGCTGAGCCCTGCCACATCACTGCTGGGCCCGCTGTCCTGAGCCAGTGTAGACACCACGCACAGCTCAGCAGTCCTGAGCCAATGTGGATACCACCCACAGCTCAGCAGGACCCCTGCACCCATGAGGAAAGGCCAGAGAGAGGGCTGGGAGGGAGCTCTAAAAGAATGTCACAGGGAGGGACAGACTCCAAAACGGAGCAGGAACAGGGTAGCAGCTGGTGTCCTGTGTGAGTCCTCTGACAGCGACTATTTTGTGTGGCTGTGAGATTTATAGACGAGGCCAGGAGATCTGCTCAGAGCATATGCCAGGCATCAGAATAAATTGTGACAAGTTCCTGGGGTAGGGTTATGGGCACACTAGCAGCTTTCTGGGCTCAACAGCAAGGGACACCCCCAAGAGAGGCCAGTCCAGCCTCCTACCCTCAGACCCCTTCCCAGACCTGCAGCCATCGACAGACTCAGAACCATTTGCTGCCACCCCGGGGTGCCGACTCACTCTGATGCTTCTCCTGTCATGGCCAGGTTTAAGAAAGCCCCAGGAGTTTGAGGTCCCCCAGTGCCGACGGCGAAGCCCTGGAGGGAAGGGTTGAATTCCCGCAGGATGTCTAAAAATATAAGAGAGAGACATGTTTAGGAATTATCCCAAAGCAATCTTCACATTCCTTTGATGAGAACCCCAGTCACCAGGACAAGGCAGAGTCCCCACCCCACAGCCCTTGCACTCAACATACTGGTCACTCGGCACGAAAACAAAATGATCCTTAATCACACGGGCAGCACACAGTAGGTGCTTAATACATTATTGTTGAATAAATGTGAATCTGGGTTACCTGCTTTTCTTATGCATTTTTTGATTCTTTCAAAATATATTAAGATGTACTGAGATATAATGTATACCATAAACCCACCAATTTATTTATTTATTTACTTATTTATTTATTTATTTTATTGTGGTACTGGGGTTCCTGGATGCCCTTCTACCCCTGGGCTACACTCCCAGACCTATTTTATATTTGTATTTGGAAACAGGGTCTCTTAAGCCAGCCCGGCTGGTTTCGAACCTGTGAGATCCTCCTGTCTCCGCCTCCCAAGAACGGGGATTACAAGCTTGCGCCACCACTCCCAGCTAAACCCACCAATTTAAAAGAACACATTTGACCAGGCGTGGTGGCACATGCTTGTAATCCCAGAATTTGGGAGGCTGGGACTGGAGGATCGTGGTTCGCAGACAGCCCAGCTACTTAGTGAAGCCCTCTGCAACTCAGTGAGACGCTGTTTCAAAAATAAAGAATAAAAAATAGGGCAGGGGGTGTAGCTCAGCAGTCCAATGCCCCTGGGTCCCATCCTCAGACCTGCAAAAAAAAAAAAATACATTTGATAGCTTTTATTTAGTATATTCATATAGTTATGTAAATATTACCACACTCAATTTCAAAAATTTTCACCTTCCCCTGCCACCTCTACTTCCTTTTCCTCGGCATCTGCGTGAAGATATTCCCACGCAAGAAATTGGCTAAGCTTAAAGAAAGCAGAGCCCTGAGGGAAAGTGTTGTCTCTGGCCAAAGTATTCCCCTACCCTTAGATATTCTTTCATAACTATTATTCTTTTGGTAATGATTCTTTTAACTTTCCACACGAATTGCTCCAGTGATGTGAGATCAGACCTGTGAGAGAAACTGAGTCCGTGAAAAATAAATTTTCTAGTAATTTGTCTAAGCCTCTAAACGCCCTCGGCTTTGCTCAACTGGTAATAAAATCTAGTCAGAATTCAGATGCTGTGGAAGCATCCAGCTACTGCAATTACAAACGCAGAATTCCTCTCTATATCTGACCTTCATTCTAATCATTAACCTATAGTAAAAGCCTTAAGAGTCAGCTGAAATCATTAGCCCTAAAAACTTGCAAGGGAGGCAACTGGTGCCTCTGTTTACCCCCTCTCCTTGTGATCCGACCTAGATACAGAGAAGATAAACTTTGTGTGTGATTTCAAAGCAGCCTAGTTGATGAGCAGTCAATACTGCCCAATACAATAGAGCCGAAGGCTAGGAAGATTCTTGACCTTTACACCCAGTATGTGCGCTGCCTGAGACAGGGAGGTGCCACGTGGTTAAGAAATGAATATGTCAGAACAAAAAACAGATACAATAAATGTGTAAGTGTGAAAGAAAGGAAATATGGTGAGAATAAGAAAGCATTTTTGTATGAAGAAGAGCTTATCCTAAGATTGTCCCAAATGCGAAAGAGAATCAGGGTAATCAGGAAAAAAAAGGAAGTTGCAGAGGGTTTGTGATAGGAAAATGGATTATTAAAAGAGGAATAGGCTTCTAATAAGCCTGTCATTTGAAGAAAAGTGCTCAGCAGCTAGAGAAGTACATCTGACAACTAAATTTAAAAACTTCATGTTACTTTTGGTGTTTATCTACTAAACTGTGTTGTGAGAGCTTCTTTAAGCTTTCAGACTTTGGATGGCAATGCAGACAAAACCCAGGAGACCTCCATCGCAGCCCCTTAGATCGCCATATCTCCCCATGCCAGCCATATGGACTAATCCCTAGGAATGGAAAGTTCTGAAAAGAGTTAAAGGAGATTCCATGAGAGGCAGAATTCTCCAAGCCCTAGATGTGCCTGTACCTTCTGGAATTTGCCCTTTGGAGCCGCCTGTCTGCAAGGGCAGGGGGCTCAAGGGCAGGGGGCTGGATTTGGTCACAAGATCCAGAGCTAATTATGAATGCCGGACTAGTGTCTTTTTGTTTACATGTCCTTCACTATTGTTTTGTAGTGACCTTCTTCTTCTTTTTTTTTTTTTTTTTACTATTAATCTCACTGGAGAAGGATATAAATTTTCCTGGGTTCTTGTAATAAAGTGTCAATTGCACAAGAGGCATTTGTCCATGTCAGATTTTTTCCTGGAGAGGAATCTCCACTTTTAGCGTTGTGAACAGGAACGTAAAGGAGTTTATTTCATAAAAAGGGAAAAAATCACTGCAGATAGGTGGCTGCAGAACTGCAACAAAAACCTTTGCCCACCTTTCTGAGAAACTCGATCCAAAACTCAGTGCTCATATTTAATGCTCGGCTAAGCCAGTCTGCCACATTCCCCAAAAGCACACTGTGCCCATCAACAGTCAGTCCCCATTTCCTCCAACTCCTGGCAACAACTTATTTATTTTCTGCCTCTAAAGATTTGCCTACTTTAAATATTTCATATAAATGAAGTCATCTATCTATGATATGTCTTCTGTAGCTGGTATCTTTCGCTAGCATAATGGTTACAACATTCACACATAGTATAGACTACAATGAGTACTCCATTCCTTTTTAATGCTGAGTAATATTCCACTGTATAGATATGCCGCATTTTAAAAATTCACTCTTCAGTTGATGGACATTGGGGTCATTTCCATTTTGGGATATTGTGAATAATGCTGCTATAAATATCTTTGTACAAATTTTTGTGTGGCTTTCTCTTGGAATTGTTGGATCATATGGTACTCTTCTTTTTTTATATACTAGGGATGGAACCCAGGGGCATTCTACCTCCAGGTTATATTCATTTATGATTTTGAAACAGGGTCTCATTAAGCTGGTGAGGGTCTCATTAGGTTGCTAAGGCAGGTCTCAAGCATCCATCCTTCTGTCTCGGCCCCCCAAGCACTGGGATTACAGATGCGTGTCACCGTACTCAACTAAAAACTCCTCTTAACCTTTTGAGGAACTGCCACACCTTTTCCCCAAAACCAGCTATGCCAACATTTATTACATTAATTGATTTTGATGTCTTTAAAACCTTATATTTCTGGGCTAAATCCCACTTGATTTGAGGGTATAATGCCATCATATGTTCCTGAATTGGGTTTGCCAGTATTTTTGGGGGGATTTTTGTGTCTGTTTTCCTGAGAGAGATTTGTCTGTAGTTTTCTTTCTTTGTGAAAATTTTGTCTTATTATCGAGAAAAGATTCATAGAATGAGTTGGGAAGCGTTCTCTCCCATTTGGAGGTGGAGTTTGTAGAGAATTGGTAATTGCTACTAATGTTTGATCGAATTTACTAGTGAAACCAGAGAAGCGAATCTCTGGGGAAGGTGTTGAATTACTAATTTCATTTCATCGTTATCAATCAATTCAGATTTCCTACTTATTATTGAGTGTGTTTCAGTAGTTTATGCCTTTCCCATGCTGGGTCTACACTTGACTTTTCACCTCCCCATCTCTTTACCTTGGCTGAGAACTCCTCAGAGCAGGGTCCATATATATACCCCAGAACCTCATATATTGCTCAGTAAATGTTCCTGGACTGAACTAGGATTAAAGCGAAGTTCAGAGAGGCTGGAGGAGTTGTTCAAAGTCATATACCAATGAGAACGGAAGCCTGGGCTAGAAGCCTGGTGTCTCAGCTCTGACACAGCACTTTCCCTGTACCACACTCCACTAGGAGGTGGGAAAGGACGGCCTGGGGCAGCCAAGACATTAGGGCCTCACGCCCTGCATGTTCTCTAGAGCCAAGCCCTGCCGCGGGGTCTACCCAACACAGGTGGCTAAGACTCATCCAGTGAGTGTGTGACCCATGGTAGAGTGCTTGTCTAACATGCCCTGGGTTCAGTCCTCAGTACCACATACCTACACACAAATTCCAATAATTTCTTACCTCCTCAGACCTGTGGCTTCCACAGAGAAACTGGGAAATCATCAGAGCTGCCTGAAAGTCTAATGGTTTGTGGGAAGTGGCGGGTCCCCCATTACTGGAGGAATCCAGCAGAGGCTCCGCAGCTATTTGGCAGCAATGTCATAGAATGTCAATACCCCCTGGATAGGGGCAAGAACAGACCAGTCCATGCAGTGGTCTCTGCCAGGAACATTCCATCCCCTCTCCTTACCTGGGGAAACCTAGTTTTTTTTTTTTTTTTTTTTTTTTTTTGCTGGTACTGGGGTTCCTGGAAGCCCTTCTACCTCTGGGCTACACTCCCAGACCTATTTTTACATTTTTCTATTTGGAAACAGGGTCTCCTAAGCCAGCACATGCGCCTGGCTTCAAACCTGCACGATCCTCCTGTCTCTCCCTCCCAAGCGCGGGGATTACAAGCGTGCGCCACCACGCCCGGCATGGAAACCTAGTTCTTGAAGTGTCTTTCCAGAAGACAAGAGTCAGCAGCCTTCTTATTTACTTCCCCTAAGCTCCGTGCATGGCTGTGACCATCAGTTCATGTGCCTGCCTTTAGGGGGGCACGTCCCCAAAGACACTTGAGTGAAGTCGTCAGGACACTGTCCTCCTGCTTCCCAAGCACCCAGCCCCGGAGTGTCTGTTGGGCTGAATTGAACGGCATCGGGCAGAGGTTCGTTCTGACTTTACATACTCATAAGCTTTGATCACATTTCCATCTAGTTATTTCCCCCTGGATTCTGTAGCCTCTGTCATCAAATTGTCTTTAACTCTCTAGCAAAGAGACTGGCTAAGGGTACTGGGGGAGTCCACCTGAGGGGCGACGTGGCCTCAGTCCTTTGTAAAGCACTTTCATGAAAACTTTAAGCTAGATGATTTCCAGTTGTCCACAATAATGTCTTAGGAATGAGAGCCCAGCAAACTGTCGTATATGCTAAGCAGCTCACACCCAGGCTAATCATACTCACAGAAGCGTCCTGGACCATCTCCTATCAATCAGGAAGCTTATTTATACTCTTGTGTATAGGCTAGAAATGGAAAGGATGGGGAGTTCTCGTGGCACAGAGCAGTTCCTACTTAAATTCAACACAATCTGCCAATAACCCAAACAGATAACAAGTATAAAGTCCAAGCCTTGGTGACTTACAGTGTGGTGCATGTCTGTAATCCCAGCTACTGGAGTCTGGGGCAGGAGGATGGCAAGTTCTAGGCCAGCCTGGGTATCTTACAAAACCCTGTCTCAAATAACTTTAAAAGGCAGGGGAGCGGGTGTGCGCGCGCGTTTGTGTGTGTGTGTGTGTGTGTGTGTCTCAGTGGGAGAGGGCTTGTCTAGCATGCCCAAGGCTCTGGGTTCAATACCCAATACCACATATAAAAATTAAAATAATTTCTTAGTTCTTCAAAATATATTACAGAGGAATATATACCAGAGAAATTAATGAGAACGAGACCAATTAAATCTCTCTGGCAAAAATTATTAGCCAGAGGTTTCAAGAAGGAAAGAATTCAGCATTAACACGTATCCCAGGTGATGAAGCAAAATTATGTGTGTTGCACTAAAAAGAACAAAAATTTGAATGAGATAATCCCAGTACTTGGAAGTCTGAGACAAGAGGGTAGCAGGATCAAGGACAGCCTCCACAACTTCGTGAGATCCTCAGCAACTGAGCAAGACCTTATTTCAAAACTAAAAATTAAAATACAGACTGTGGGTACATAGAAATTAAAATATATTAAACTACATTAATATTAAAATTTAGTACTGGGGGTATAGCGTGGAGGTAGAATGCCCCTGTGTTCAATCCCTAGTACGCCCTCAGCCCCCTCCCCAATTTTTTTTTTTTTTTTTAGTAAAACACTATTTGGAGCAAGTAGCCAGGCTTAAAGAAAAATCTTACCAATAAAGCTGTGGGCAAATAATTAAGGAGAATGGTGAGACTCACAATGTCTGTGTTTGTATTGCCTGAGCCAAGTAACTTCATCTGTTGTTGCTGCGATCACAGCGGTTCATAAAGGGGCGCACCACCCAGAGGACGGCAGTGCCTGTGAGTGGAGATGGTGCCTTGGATTGTTCAGGGCTCTGGACAACAAAGCAGATGGGATTCCAACCCTGTTTCTTTCTTGAATCATCTTTTAATGACTTGCACTAAGATTCTGTGTAACCTCTCTTTTCTTCTCTATCTCCCTTCCTCAGACAAAATCAGTATCTTTTTTAAAAAGCCAAAACAAAACAAAAAACTCCAGAGCTTTAACCCCACCGGGGAAGCTGAGCCCATCTCGCAGCTGGGGAAGCAGCGCCCCCTGCTGCACGTAGCTGGCTCCACCGGAGCCTCCAGCACACAGGCGCACCCCGCCCGCCCAGCCCTGGCCGCGGGAACTCACTGGGCAGAGTGGTCACGGTGCTGATGTTCTGGTCGCCGCCGCCGCTGTGTGTGGGAACCGAGAAAGAAAATAAAACTTTAAAATATCAGCGATGTGAAACACATCAGATGTAACCAAACAGACCTTGCTCCTTTGGCCAGTCCCATCCTAATTAGCCATGACGTTCTGCTGCACAGAACTCTTACTAGCAAAAACAGTGTTTATTTTATCCTTTTTTATTTTTTGGTGGTACTGGGGATGGAACCAGGGGCTTTCTACCTCCAGGATATACTCCCAGACCTATTTTTATACTTTATTTGGAAACAGGGTCTCACTAAGTTGCTGAGAGCCTCACTCAGTAGCTGAGGCTGACTTCGAACCTGTGTGATCCTCCTGTCTCAGCCTCCCAAAGGCAGGGATTATGGGCGTGCACCACCAGGCCTGGCTTAAAACAAAAAAAAAAACAAAAAAAAACCCGGTATTTTTATTTTTAAATGTTGCTCTTCCGCCCCCACCCCCCTTCTTCTCTTTTAGCTTGAAAAGCCATTTTTTTCAGCTGGGCGTGGTGACGCACGCTTGTAATCCCAGCATTTGGGAAGCTGAGACTTGAGAATTGCACTTTGCCGACAGCCACATCTATTTAGTGAGTCCCTCTGCAACTTTGTGAGACCCTGTTTCAAAATAAAGAATAAAAAAATAGGGCAAGGGTTGTAGCTCAGAGGTCAAATGCTCCTGGGTTCCATCCCCAGACTTGAAAGGGGGGGTTGGGTTCCAAAAGATGAGTTCTAGACCATAAGTCCTCTCCCAAGCGAATGCTAAAATTCCAAGGATATCAAGACACTTAAGGTTTCCAGGCATGAAAAGTCTCTGCTTTTCTCTAGCGCCTTGCTCTTTGCCAAGCACATCTGGGAACATCTCAAAGGCTCCGGAGACATTCTGGGTTTCTGCGGAGTCACATGAGGGAGGTGGCCAGGCAGTCTGCACTTGGGTTAAAGCCGGTGTGGGAAGGAGTTGCCAGATTCCAGGCTGAGGAAGCACCAACTGCGCCCCGGCAGCATGTCAGCCCACTGTGTGAGCCCCACTCGCCACAGCTTATGGCAACAGGTAGATCGTAGGTGAAGCAGGAACCGGGCAGCACAAAGTAAAATGTGCTGGGAGAATGTGCCAGTTAGGGCTCAGGAATTCCCTCCTCCTCCTCCTCCTCCTCCTCTTCCTCCTCCTCCTCTCTTCCTCTCCTCCTTTTCCTTCTCCTTCTTTTGCAGTACTGCAGCTGGAACCCAGGGGCATTCTACCTTTGAGCTCTACCCCCAACCCTGTATTTTTATTCTTTTTTTGTGTGTATAGTACTGGGGGTAGAACCCAGGGGCTTTTCTACCTCCAGGCTATACTCCCAGACCTGTTTTATATTTTATTTAAAACAGTGTCTCACTATGTTGCTGAGAGCCTCACTAAATAGCTGAGGCTGGCTTCGAACCTGTACTCACCGCCTAAGCTCGGGGATTACAAGCATGTGCCACCACGCCCGGCTTTATTCTTTTTTTTTATTATTATTATTTTTTTGGTGGTACTGGGGTTCCTGGAAGCCCTTCTACCTCCGGGCTACACTCCCAGACCTATTTTTACATTTTTTATATTTGGAAACAGGGTCTCCTAAGCCAACGCGCGTGGCTGGCTTTGAACCTCCGCCATCCTCCTGTCTCTGCCTCCCAAGCCCGGGGATTACAAGCGTGCGCCACCATGCCCGGCACCGGCTTTATTCTTTATTTCAAAAAAGGGTCTCATTGAATTGCAAAGACCCTCACTAAGTAGTAGCTGAGGCTGTCCTCCAACCACAATTCTCCTGTCTCAGCCTCCCAAATTTTGGGATTACAAGTGTGTGCCACCACACCTGGCTGAGGTATTGTTTTTCAGAAGGCTCTGGAGTCTTCAGGGTCCTCTGTGCCCTTACTCACCTCCAGGACAGGCCTCGGTACTCAGTCAAGACTTCCATGATGTTCCCAGGCTGGGCCCCAGCCCCATTAGCTGACTGAAAAGGGACAGACACAAGGGTTGGGTTCCTGCTTTTCCCTGCCCCCCCCCCCCCCGCCTGCCCGCCTAACAGTGGGTCCAAGGTCTCAGCCCGGCCAGCACGCCTGCGCACACCCTAGAGCCTGGAGTCTAGGTGGCACAGTATCCCGATTCACACCCGCCTCATCAGAGATGAGGGAGAGCCCCTGGGGAGCCTGGTGCCATGCCCTGCTCAGCCTCAGTGCACAGCTCTGCCTCCGCTGAGCACCCCTGCTGGACCCAGAGCTCTGCAAAACAGGCTGCGACACGACTTCTCAATAGTGCATCTTTTAGGATACTCCTTTGATTTATTTTGAAACAGGGTCTCACTGAATTACAGAGGGCCCGGAAGTAGAATGCACTTGGATTCAATGCTTAAAAAAAAAAAAAAAAAAAAAAAGCTAGAAGTGAAACCTTCTCTTTCCACCCGCACACTCTCATTCATCAAAACCTTCCCTCTCACCCCTTCAATCAGAGCGGCTTACCGTGAGAGAGTCGCCCAGGGCCCCAATGACCTTGATGTCAGCTGGCTTCAGCCTGTGAACTGAGAATACAAAGTAGGGTGACTGGCAAGTGTGGGATAGAGGGCAGCACCAGGCCTGTCTCCTCTGGAAACCAGTGGCCACTTTCCCGCAAAGTGAAAAGTCAGCTTATAGCAATAGATATTGGACAAAGAGTCCGAGAAGCCTACCCTGTCATAGAACTCGGCAGTAGCAGCCAGAAAACCCTGGCTGGTCCCCACTCTGGGACACCTGGACTCGGGGCTGGGATCTAAGACGTGGACACTGATCTAAGGGGGACCTTCAGCTCGCAATGTGGGTGGCATGGGCTGCTGGCAAGCCTTTGGCAGGTGATTTTGGAGTAAGAAAGGAATCATGGTGAGATGCGATCTGTGCTCAGTCTATTCTAGGCTCTGATGCTATTTGGAATAAAATGTTTCAGCATCCTCTGAAAGATCCACTCCATTTTGCTATCATAAAAAGGGAACTGCTTTTACAAAACTGGCACTTTTGGTGGTACTGGGGCTCCTGAAAGCCCTTCTACCTCTGGGCTACACTCCCAGACCTATATTTTATATTTTTACTTGGAAACAGGGTCTCGTAAGCCAGCACGGCTGGCTTCCAACCTACGTGATCCTCCTGTCTCCACCTCCCAAGTGCGGGGATTATAAGCGTGCACCACCATGCCCAGCCACCACTGACATTTTTAAAATGAAAGCCACATAACATAAACTTAACTCTTGTAAGGTACTGCTTCAAGAGCATTTAGGGCAATCACTATGTCAAATCACACCCAGTATCCAGTTCCATAACATTTCATTACCCCAAAAGCAGATGCTGAACCCATCAAGAAATCACTGCCCATTCTCTTCTCCTTCCAGGCTTTAGCAACTAGTAATCTACTTTCTGTTTCCAGATTTACTCATTCTGTATATTTTCTATAAATATACCAGTCAGGCATAGTGGCACACATCTGTAATTTCAGTACTTGGGAGACAGAGAGGAATGTTGCAGGTTCGAAAACAGCCTCAGCAAGCAATGAGACTCTCATCAACCGTCTCAAGATAAAAATAGGGCTTGGGGTGTAGTTTTGAGGTAGACTACTCCTGAGTTCAATCCCCAGTATCAAAAATAAATAAACTGATCACAGGACATGTGGCCTTATGTGTCTGGCTTCTACTTTGCAAAATGTTTTGAACAGTCATTGCTGTTATCATTTATAATTACACTCCCTTTCCTTTTTAGCAGACACGGTATGCCTGTGCAAAGTTTTTCTTACCCATTCACCCATTGATGGGCTTTTGTGTTGCTGTGAACAGCAGTGCGCAAGTCTTTGAAAACTGACTTTCGGTTCTTTGGGGTATATGCCTGCGAGTAGAATTGAGCCACTCATATAAAACTTCTATATGTAATTTTTTTTAAAAAAAAGAACCACCAACTTCCCTCTGTAGACTGGATCCTTTCTTTCTTTTTCTTGCTTTTCTTTTCTCTTCTTCCCTCTCCCTCTCCCTCTCTCTCTCGCATTTAAGCATATACTATGATGTGTCTGAGCATGAACTCATGCAACAGCAATGCTGAACACCAGGCAGTGGCTGGCTGCCCCGAGACACCACAATGACCAGATATGGGGAGGGCCCTCTGGAAGCTCCCAGGCTGAGGAGCTCTGGAAGGGCATCCCTAGTTACAATCAGTTATGGCTTGATGAGCTGTGGGAGATACAAAGTGATAAGAAGGTCCAGCGCTGGAGGGAAGAGCTTCTCCTAGGGTCATGGCAGGAGAGCCATAAGAGCCTTCCTGAACAAGGCCTCAGAAAATGGTGCGATGAGGGTGAGGGCGGGCTCGGTGGGTGACGGGCGGGAAAGCAGGAGGTATGGTAAGGTGTGTAATGTCTGTCAAGCACAGCCAGCTGTGCAGTCTGGCTTATGTGAAGGTATATGAAGGAGATGAAAAGCATTGGAAAGGTAGAGCTCCAGGCTTTTTATGCCTGGCTAACAAGTTAGGAGATTCACATGGGTATTGTTATCTACGTAGTTACTTGCATACATGTGCCTGTCCTATAGCTGTCTGTTCCCTTCTACCTTAAACACATGCCCATATGAATTCAAGTGCATTTTGGGGACCACGACTCAATTCCTCATGCCAGTCCCTCAAGTCATACACTTACCTCACTCCCCCCAATACCTTACTCCCAGGGTCACCCTAACTTTGCGATGGCTTTGCTTGTGCGTGTCCCTTCTGTCACCTCTAGTGGCCCAGTGTTGCTGCACCAAATTGTTTAATGGCTCTCCTGCCAGCCGGGCGTGGTGGCACAAGCTTGTAATCCCCGCGCTTGGGAGGCAGAGACAGGAGGATCGCGCTGGTTTGAAGCCATCCGTGCTGGCATAAGAGACCTTGTTTCCAAATAAAAAAGTATAAAATAGGTTTGGGAGTGTAGCCCAGAGGTTGAAGGGCTTCCAGGAACCCCAGTATACAAAAAAAAAAAAAAAACTTAAAAAAAAAAATAGCTCTCGTGCCTTGGAGGAAGCCTAATACAGAGCCGGAGCTGGGAACTGCCCAGCCAAGCTGAAGTTGTTCATCATGTCAGCGGGCTCTTGCTTACAGCGGAAAAACTCAAAGCTGTCTTCAGGACACGTCCTTGGCAGCTCTTCTTGCAGAGACAACCTGTAAAGCCTGCAGGTGATACCGTGGACAAAGCTGGAGTACACACAAACCAAAGCACTGCTCTGACTCCCAATCACGGTTGGGTTATTATGCCTGTGGAGGAAGCTCAGTGGAAAGGATGCCCACAGGGGTCTCCAGGTCTTGTCTCCTGTCGTAGAGATGTTTGGGCCACCGTTTCTTCTGCTACCTTCAGAGGAGCTGACACGCCCACTGAGCATTTGCTCTTATTGGAAAATAAAAAGTCCCTGCCACTTCCTAGGACAGGTTGCAAACAGACACATACATAGTTCTGAATGTAGGTATTGATGCAAAATGGATGAGTAGTCTTCAAACTTGATCATGCATCAGAGTCACCTGGGCAGCTTGTTAAACACCAATGACAGCCTGCCCTCCCAGGTTTTGCTTCATTAGGTCTGGGGTGGGTCCAAGAATCTGCATGTCTAACAAATCCCCAGTTACTGCCTGTGCTGCAGATCTTGTCTGGGTATTATGTTTTGGGAATTACTGATAGAGATCCTTTTAGTTTTGAAACTGTTGACAGAGGTGCACTTCTGCATTTGTTGGTGAAAAGATGAGAGCCATTTCTTCCATGCATATGCAAATGCTTTCTTAGCTCACACACAACTGTGGCCACCATTGCAAGGCCTGCAGGTGGGGGTGCCGCTCTGCCTCTTAGATTCCAGCCACTGAGTGCCTCTGTGTCTTCTGAGTCCTCCCTCTCCCCCTTGCCTTGCCAGGAATCCATCTTGCACGCATGCCCACACCCCACCCCACCCCCACACCTCCACGTGATTAGAGCCTGCTCGGCCCCTCCCAGCCTCCCACAGTTATGCTATGTGGTTAGGAGAACAATATCAAATCACAAAGCCAGCTGCACACATTGGCGCACATCCTCAGGGCTAAGCCTGACAGCTTTAAAATGACCTCCTCTCCAGAAATCAGACTCTGGGTAAAAAAGGCAACAACGCAGAAAATAAGACGCCCTCTCCTCAGCTCTGGTTTATTTTAGCTCCTGGTGATGACAGTGAATCACATGTTCCTACTGCCATGACAGAGCCAGTGCCGGGGCACTGGCTGGTATACAAAGCTTAGGGGAAATCTTCAGGGCTGAGAGGGTGGGGAAGAGATGGGCAGACTTGCTGCAAAGGCTTCATTACTAAAATTTGTTTAAAAGGCAGTGGAAACTGACCATTACCGTCTCCTCACACACACACACACACACACACACACACACACACACACACACACACAGACGTGTCTGTCTCCCCCCCTCCCCTCCCCCCTCCCCACCCCCTCTTTCCAGAAAGACAGACAAATACTATTTCTGGAAGGGAGATTCTCCAGTTGGGTCATTTGGAAGGATTCTCCACAAGAGATAATAAACTAAGTGAAGCAATCTTGGTGGGAGGAATCAACTTATCTGGGATTTTAATAATTGAGATAGAACCCAATGGATTTCATTGGTTTAATTTTCTGTAGACCTTGGTTTAAGGTTTATTAATGTCATCGTATATGCGTAGAAATATAGCAAAGCTCTTCAGCAACTGTTCTCCTTGGAGGAAGAACACTCTAGAGATAAGATTAAAATTGACTGTGATGATTAGCTAAACATTATCTAGGACAAACTGTCCACTACCTTGAGAGAGAAGTTGATAAACATATCACTAACATCATGATTTGTACAGAGGGAGCCTCTTATCAGAAGGCCCTCTATACTCTGATGAAGGATCATGAAAGAGACTGCAAAATACTGAATGGGGAAACCGCCCCCAATAGGAGACCTACTCCCAGGAGAAGTGCTAGGCACCACTGATATTTTGTCTTGTGTAACTTAACAACTTAAATCTTATGAGCCAGTCGTGGTGGCACACGCTTGTAATCCCCACGCTTGGGAGGCTGAGACAGGAGGATCACACAGGTTAAAAGCCAGCCTCAGCTACTTAATGAGGCTCTCAGCAACTTAGTGAGATCCTGCTTCCAAATAAAATATAAAATAGACCTGGGAGTGTAGCCAGGAGGTAGAAAGCCACAAAATATAAATAAGTAAATAAATAAATAAGTAAATAAATAAATAAGTAAATAAATAAATAAATAAAATGAAGCTGTCATCGTAAAAACCCAACTTTGTCTCACTTGATTGTCAGCTCAGGCTGCCTGACCCATTTGGTGTCTGATTCTAAGGACTTATCAAACTTGTACAATGGTGGCAGTTTGCTGGCCAGAAACTTGTTTCTGCTTTTGAAGTCTTTGGTATGTGTTTATATGGATAGATGTGCACCTTGCATATAGTAAGCTCAAGAAACATGTTAACTTCATAAAGATACGATACAGGTCAGCTAGGCATGGTGGTAGATGCTTATAATCCCAAACTTAGGAGACTGAGACAGGAAGATCACAGGTTTGTGGCCAGTCTCAGCTTTACTGAGGCGCTGTTTCAAAATAAAATAATAAAATAGATCTGGCGGGGCATAGCTCGGAGTCTGAATACCCCTGGGTTCAACCCTAAGTACCATAAAAAAAAAAGATACATGTAAGCTGGGTGTGATGATGCGTGTCTGTAATTTCAATACTTTGAAGACTGAGACGATAGGATTGTAGGTTCAAGACCAGCCTAAAAGACATAGGGCCTTCACAGTTTCATGAAGAATAAAATAGAGCTGGGGGTGTCCCTCAGAGGTAAAATACCCTAGGCTCAATCCCCAGTACATAAAAGAAAGAAATGCCAACTACCATGATCTGCTCGTTCCACATTGTGCACATATATTAAAATGCCACACTGTACCCCAGAGTGTGTGCAATTACTACATGTCAATTAAAATATGCATTAATAAAATGTAGTAACTTGAATTACAAGCTGTTATTCCATAACAGAGATTTTGCAACTCTCAAAGTTTTAAATAGCAAAAACTTTTGGGGCAGGTAAACACTTGGATAAATAAGTGTTTGGGAATAAATTTGAACTTGTTCAGTAGGCTGGTTGCACCACGGGACAAGCAGACTTCTATTATTCTCTATGGGGCATCATTTCTTCTTGATCGCAGGCTAAGTCAAATCACAGGCCCTTGAGCAGCTGGTAACCATAGAAACAGCTTCAGGACCACACTGAACCTTATCCTGCTGACTCACAGTGGGTGAAACAGGTAACAAATGACCACCTAGTGCTACTGAAACACAGGCATTTTTTTAAATAGCTTTTGAAAAGCTCAGAGTCATTAAATGGGTCAAATAAACAATATTGGAGGCTCAGATAGGAATCGATGGCTTACAATAAGTAAACTAACCTTTCTAGTATATATTATTGATGACAGCAGCATATTATTAACTTTGTGGGCCTTTATTTTTCAAAGCTACAAATCTCTCCCTAGCTTGACTTTGAGATAGCCAACTTCAGTAAGAGATCCAGGAAGCCATATCCTCCTCTCTTACTCCTCATGGCTGCTCTCATTTTCTGAAAGCTTTTCCCATTGGGAAAACCTGAAATAAGCGACTACACCCCATCTATTTGTTCTCAGCTATCCCAACTAGGTGTGAGAGCCCAACTAGTAACATAAACATTCATTCCAGTGTCTATGAAATTGTGACGTCCATTAAGAGATAGCCCAAGGCAAAGTGCACGTGTGCACTGACTGGGAGAGAAAACTCCGAAGATGTTACTTTTTATTGGCTACCAAAGGTCAATTGGTTATCAGAACATCACTTACATCAACTCTCTCTACCTCGTCCCTAAGCCCTGTAGATCTGCGGATGAGGTTCGTCACCCACGAACTCTGAAGTGTGATGAGCAGGGGGCACTCTCGCTGCCAGCCATGGCCTGGGGCGACAGGCAGTACCCAATTAAAGAAATCACTTTTGGTGAATCCACATATCTTTGGGTTGAGACATTAGAAAAGGAGACTGCAAAGAAGGTTTTGGGAATAATTCTGAAGGTGAAATAATGACTTGATAGCACAAAATCATTTTAATGGAAGAGACTTTGGTCTAGTTGATTTTTCTTAAAATTTTTTTCTTTTTTCTTTTTTTTTCTTTTCTTTTTTTTTGGGGGGGGGGTTGTACTGGGCTTACTGGAAACTCTTCTACCTCCGGGCTACACTCCCAGACCTATTTTATACTTTTTTTTTTTTTTGAACAGGGTCTCTTAAGTCAGCACGGCTGGCTTTGAACCTGCGTGATCCTCCTGTCTCCGCGTCCCAAGCGCGGAGATTACAAGTGTGCGCCACTACACCCAGCTTCTTAGATCTTTTTTGACTCAGAATTGATTGGATGAAACAGATATACTCGGTAATTCAGAGACATTCAACAAACAGTTGTTGGGCTCCTACCCAGGGCTGAGGTGTTGGAGGTAGAAGAGAAGGTGACCATCTGTCTAGGGTGTGTGCCAGGTGCCTTCACTTCGGTTGGTGTATTGCAAACATGACCTCCAGAAGAGAAAAAGAACTTGCTAGAAACGTGATGATTATCAAAGGGAAATGATAAGGTAGCCCGTGAAGAGGTTTTGGTTTTGGTTTTGATTTATTTGGGCATACCTTGTCAATCACAGGTATGGTTAGAATATTTAGTCAAAGATCAATGGTACAATAAATGTGTTTTTCATTACTGTTCAGTTAACTGTGGCTAATTTTCTCCCTTCTTTCCTTCCTTCCTTTCTCCCTCCCTCCCTTCTCTCCTTCCTTCCTTTCTTCCTTCCTTCTTCCTCTTTCTCCTTCCTTCCTTCCCTCCTGCCTGCCTGCCTCTGCCTGTTTGCCTGTCATTCTTTCTTTTTTGGATTGCACCCAGGGATATTCTACCTCTGAGTTGTCTCCTACCCCAGCTCTTTTTTCTTTTTTCTTTTTTCTTTTTTTTTTTACAAATTTTCTGTTTTGAAACAGGGTCTACCTAAGTTGGGGAGGGTCTCACGAAACTGCTGAGGCTGCCCTTGAATCTACAATCCTCCTACCTCAGCCTCTCAAGTACTGAAATAACGGGTACACATTTCCATGCCCGGCACCTGTGGCTCTTTTTCTGATTGACACTTTCCAGAAGGGATTCAGCTCTGCAGCCCAGTTGGCAAGAGCAAGTGTTTTGGTCCTATGTCACCTTGGTAGCTCAGGGAGGCCTAAATCTACTTATTTGTTTATTCCAATAGCTACTATCTTCAGAGGATCTCAGATCTTAAGGTCTTGAGATTTCCTGTTCTTATATCTTCAAGCACCAATAAACACAATGATCTGGAAGGCTGGGGAGTAAATAGGTTCACATGCTATCTGGTTTTCAGATGCTGAGATGTCCTAATGGGTAAGTTGTTGTTAGAGAAGCATAATCTGGAGAGATTGCAAAGTGCTTTATAGATCACTTTCAAAGTGATAAGATTTAAAAGGAATAGATATTATTTAATTGCATAAAGTAGACTATTGAGGCATTCATCTGGATATTCTATCTTCATATGTGTATACATATATTTCTCCTTCCTTCCTTCCTTCCTTCCTTCCTTCCTTTCTTTCTCTCTCTCTCTCTCTCTCTCTTTCTTTCTTTCTTTCTTTCTTTCTTTTATTTTGGTACTGGGATTTCTGAAAACCCTTCTACCTCCGGGCTACACTCCCAGACCTATTTTATACGTTTTTGTTTTTTTGTAAACAGGGTCTCTTAAGCCAGCACGGCTGGCTTCGAACTTGCTCCTGTCTCCACCTCCCAAGCGTGGGGATTACAAGTGTGTGCCACCACACCCAGACATATATTTCTATCTGTATCTTTTGAGTGAGGGTTTTTACTCCAGGAAAGCTGATATATAAAGCTCATCATTGACTTCTGCTATTAAAGTCCAGAAAGTAAACTAACCACAGATGAAAGGATAAAGAAACTGTGGTATGCACACACAATGAAAGTTTACTCATCCATTAAGAAGAACGAAATTATGTCATCTGCTAGAAAATAGGTGGAACGAGAGGTAAACCAGTCTCAAAAAGTTCAGGATTATAATGTTTCCTCTTCTATGTGAAAAGTGGAGAAAAAATAGAAAAGAGACTTCAGATACATGGAGAGACCAGAAAAAGGGGTTGAGGGAGGAAGATGGGGATGGGAAAAAGGAGACTTGAGGAAGAGAACAGTTCAAATAATGCCATGTCCCTGTACGAAGGTATCACTACCAACTCACCAGTAGGCATGGAGGGGGGATCTGGAGGAAATCACACCAAGTGCTCTCTGCGCATGTGTGTGTATCACAAGAAGCCTCACTACGCTCATAGCATAATGACAATGCACCAATAAATGCATATTAAAATGAATACAGATTTAGCCGGGCGTGGTGGCGCATTCTTGTAATCCCCGCGCTTGGGAGGCAGAGACAGGAGGATTGCGCAGGTTCCAAGCCAGCCGTGCGCGCTGGCTTAGGAGACCCTGTTTCCAAATAAAAATGCAAAAATAGGTCTGGGAGTGTAGCCCGGAGGTAGAAGGGCTTCCACGAACCCCAGTACCACAAAAAAAAAAAAAAAATGAATACAGATTTAAAAGCCGTAACCACTAGGGATGAGTTGTCAGCCAGAGTGGGGCGAGAAGTCGACAGATAAATGCATGCGTGTGTAAGGAATGCATCACCTCTATGGTTTGCGTGTGGAATTTATTTGCCATGGAATTTATTTGCTCTATTCATGGAACAAGTAGATAATTTGATATAAAGGCATTTTATCCAGGGACAATTCCTTGTAGGCACAGTGATATCTCCAAACTACTTAATTTTCTATATTTTTGGAAATCTTGAGACCATGAGCAGTAACCAGGAGCAGAAACTCCTGGAACTCACATAGGAGGCACTCAACAATTCACTAGTGGATTAATGAGCAAGAAACAGAACACATCCAGTTGCCCTCTAGGACCAGGCATGGAGATCTGTGGCATAAATGCTCTTGGGTTATTCTGAGTCAAATGAGTTACCATTAGAACCCCTCATGATGTCCCACCTGAACACAGGTGATATACATATGGCCAACACTCCCAGGCTGCCTCACTGGGAAGAAAAGGTACCGACCTCAGGCAATTTCTCTTTGGAAAAGTTGAAGAAAGTCTGATGACTGCCTAATTCTATTTCTTTAAGTCTCCTATTCAGAGTCCAAAAAAAAAAAAAAAAACATTTCAGAAATTCTGAGAGGCAGTGGAGATAGCACATCTGTAAGATGGCACGCTTTCCTGTCCTGTGCATTATTTCAGAGCATTCCATATAGAACTTGGGTGGGTATTATGGGCTGCCTCCTGTTTAAAGGCACTTTTTTTTTTTTTTGGTGGTACTGGAGGTGGAACCCAGAGGCTTTCTACCACCTGGCTATACTCCCAGACCTATTTTATACTTTATTTGGAAACAGGGTCTCACGAAATTGCTAAGGGCCTCACTAAGTAGCTGAGGCTGGCTTCAAACCTGTGCGATACTCCTGTCTCAGCCTCACAAGCGCAGGGATTACAAGCGTGCGCCACCACGCCTGGCTTAAAGGGACTTTTGCTTCTATAAGGAACACATTTCTCCATCAAGGCTTCAAGACAGGACCAATAACATCAATTCATTCAACTACTTTGGTCTCTCTGGAGAACATGGAATCCTGCATAGGACCAGTGCATAACAAATGCTTTCTGAGAATGAGGCTATCACGTTTTAGTTAAAGAATAATCAAACACGTGCACGCCCTTACGAATGCACACAGCTTTTTCTTGCATCCTTGCAAAGCCCTCTGGACTATCTCAGATTGTGTGGGAATCTCACATTGTGCGGTCTTCAGGTGACTCTGCCTTGGGTCATTTCAGGCCTGATGTGAGTTTGAGTCACTGAACACAATCTGCATACCTGAAGTGGGGACGGCGTCAGAGGGGTCCTTGTCAGGACATAGGACTTCTGTTCCTTCTCTCACCTGAAAGGGGACACACAAAGAAATAAGGAGAAATGGGTCTTAGGATGTTGGAAACTGGGCTGAAAGTGGGCCTCTATTTGGAGAAATGTCACTTAAGTAAAACGCTTGGTAGCCTTTAGGATTCCCCCACCCCCGCCCTTCAGCTTTCATAGCCCATTGTCTGCAATGCCCTTCACAAGCACCACAAGATTGTCCGCACCTCTCCTGCGCTCCCATTCAGCCTGGACACTGCGGCCTTCACCATCTGTGGTCCTATGGATTTGCCCCGCGCCTTCCGAGCCCATTCCCAGTGGTCTAACTCCACATGACTGTGGTGTTCCCCTGCCCAAGTTCTTAGTGAAGCCAGGGTTTGGGGAGGGGGTGCTGAGAATTGACCCCAGTGGCATTCCACCTCTGAGCTACACTCGCAGCTTAGTTTTATTTTTTATGTTGAAACAGGGTCTCACTAAGTTTTTGAGGCTGGTCTGGAACCTGCGCTGCTCCCGTCTTGGCCTCCCCAGTACTGGGATTACAAGCATGTGGCACTATGCTTGGGATTCTTGTTTGGGTAGTTTATGGTGTCCTCAGAACCTAGAACAGCGCCTGATCCAGCAGATGCTCAGCAAGTAATTGTTGGTTGAACAGATAAATTACGGCTCGGTATTAACTTCAGTACAGAGTCCCTTCTCACTCTCATGGCCCCGGAGGCCTCCTGACATCTCAGTCGGGAGCCTTGACCAAGTCTCCGTGCTCCTGCACCCCTGGGCCTTTGCCAGGCATTCGCCCCTCCCCCTAAGATTGACCTCTTCCTGGGTCAACCTTAGCTGTCAAGGCAGAGGTCACCCTTAGGAAAGCCTTCTCAACCTCCCGTCTGAGTTACTTTCTCATCCTCTGTGTTCCCAGAATACCCACAAAACCTTTAATTAGAGTATTTATTACGTTGTGTTATATAGCTGCTGGTTGGTTCTCTGTTTCTCTACCTGACCGAGTTCCATGGGACGTGCCTTTTATTTAGACTTTTCTCTCCCGGGCCTGGAACCTCTCTCTCTGCCTATTTATTCATTCAATAGTGGGCTCTGGCCTTGAGGCCCCGCCCTCACTGCACTTCATTCCAGGGGTACACAGCAGGTGTTTAATAACTGTATCCTGAAGAAATACATTACTCCCTCTTCTCAGATGGTAACAATTGCCACACTTACATAGGACTCGTGGTATGCCAGATCCTATTTTAAGTGCTTTACATTTATTAACTTACTACCATTTCACTACAGTATACAGTCAGACATTGCCATCACTATTTCCCAGATTTAAAAACCAAGACATGGAGAGATTGGTGACCTTGCTCACTGACACAGAGCCAGTACCTGGAAGAGTTCGGGTTGGAACCCACAGCCAGTTATCTGACCGCCCCGTGGGACACTGTCTCTTAGATGCAACGTCACTGCTATGATATCAGAGAGCGTGGGACCAGTTAAAAGTCTTTCACACTCAGGGTGGCGATCCAGGCCACCAACTTAGCCTCCATCACTTAGAGTAAATGCCACCCTCATTCATAAAATAGGGAGGCAAGAATCGGGGCCAAATTCAACTCAACCCACGTCTGTCCAGAGAGCCCTATCTAATCTTCACAGGAGGTATCAGAAAGAGACACCTGAGATAAGCCAGGAGTGAGATAGGAATATGGCGGATGCTGTGGGCATGTACTGACTTCTCAGGCCTGTAGGTCTCCACACGGTCTGGTTCCAGACTTTACTGCATTTCTCTACTCTTTCCTAATGTTCTCAACAGATTGAGGACTCCTGTTCTGCATCGTTAAGAGACAGGAGCTTGCAGTACCCAGCAACATCGACGCCCGGGATGCTCCAGGAGTCAGTTGCTATAATAGTGAGATCTACTTCCAGGCACCCAAAAAACTGCCTAGCACTTGATTCACCACCCTCCCCCAGTCTGCCTGGACTGAATTTCAGATGCCTGTCACAGCCTCCAGCACTTTGCAGCTCTCTGGGTGCCCAAAGGCTAACAAAGTTCCCAGGTCCAAAGAACCATGTGGAAGGTTCCAAAGACAGCAGGGCGCATGGCCCTGGCTCATCTGCTTGTCTGTCAGTCACAGAAGGTCTTTCCTTACCGTCCCTTGGGGTTTTAGCACCATGGCCCAGTAATTGCTATTCTTGTAGGTGAACAGATAAGGACTCTCCTGCAGAGAAACGTAAGGTATTATAACGATGGCAGAGAAATCTGTATCCCTTAATAATTAGGGCTATTCATGCACCTTTGAACAATTTGGAACATTACCATCTTTTATTTTGGTGGGGTGTCCTGGGGATGGAACCCAGGGGCATTCTATCTCTGAGATACACTCCCAGGCATATTTTATTTTGAAACAAGGTCTTGCTAAATTGCTGAGGGCTGAATTAAAACCTGTGATTCTCCTGTCTCAGTCTCCCAAGTATTGAAATTATAGGCATGCACCACCATACTCGGCTCATTTGCAAACATTCAATGATGACCAAACCCTTCTCTGGCCCTTCTTCCCTCTGCTGACCATTCATTCTCTGGAGGAGCTTCCTGAATCCTTGCAATGTCCCATTTCTAAGCCAGCATCTCTGGTTCTCTCTACCTGGAAAGTCTGTGCTACTGAGCCAAGCACGCATATCTCAATGAGAAGAGAACTTAATTTTAAGGTTCTTGGCAGCCAAAGTGAAGAGAGACACAAGGTGAATTAAATACTTGACACCATCCAGTAACAAAACACTTGTGAATTCATCAAGAAAGCAAAATCTTGAAATGATAGGTGTCACCTCATTCTTTTGTGTTTGGTCATTTTTCTCATCTATTTATTGGGCAACATTAATTCCACATCTACTGCATATTGGACACATGATTAAGATGCAACTCTAATGACTCACCTTCAGGATTATATAGATACTCATCATCCCTGCCTCCTTCTCCGCCCCAAGGTGGAGCAAAGGCTAAAAATGGTATGAGGGCCAGGGCCCAGGGAAGTGACTGGCACCATGGTTCATGGTCAGGTGAGCCGTGGCTTCTGTCTTGTGCCAAAGGCCTCGCTTTTGCTACAACTGCTCTCGTGGTCTGCAGGTATAAACCTTAGGACCCCTGCATGTGCACAGCTGTGCCCCCACATGGGAGAACAGACTCAAGACTCCCAGTGGCCTAATAGTTCAGTCAGGAAGGACCCCACTGCCCAGCAAAGACATGGTCCCCTCGCCTGCCCAGTCTCCTACCTGAGAGGGACATTTCACTGGCTGCCTCTCTGTTGCACCGAATGGCTCATCTTTCTCTCCCACTGGCTCCAGCTAGGAAATAAAGTGACTATTAGAACAGGAAAGTCGTGCACAGGTAGCAGCCCTTCAAGCTACCGCTAAAAAAGACTCCTTGGACCAGCGTTTCCCCGTGTTTGATTCCTGGCATGGCAGCATCAGTGCCACCTAGGCATTTGTGAGAAAGACAAATTTCCAGCCCCTGCTGCAGGCCTCCTAAGTCACAAACCCGAGGCTCGGCACAGCCATCCATGTTGTAAAAAACCCACCCCAGGGTTCCAAGGCACACTCAAGTTTGAGAACCACTGTGTGAAAAGAATCAGATTTCTGACATTGAAGAGACTTCCCGTTCCATCACTGCTGAGTCTAGGAGGAGGTCGAGGTGGAGCCCAGCTAGCCAGGGTAGACAAAGACACCAGTGTCCTGCATCCAACCAGACTTCTTGCAGTGGGTCACATAGCTCCCAGTCACCTGGGACCAGTTATCCAGCTGGGCTTCTTGTCTTTCTCCTTCTGCCCAACTCATGGTTGGCTTGTTGATTAAATCTCCCCTTAGAGGAGAGCAGGTGCAGACGCAGGAAGGGCAAATCCATGGCGTTATGTAAAGCACATGTCCTTTCCCTAGTCCCCCACCTTCACTCCCAAGCTCATAGCCTCTGTGTATGCAAACACAGGCACATAGGGATCAAAACCCTCGGCTACATAGCTGCAAGAAAACAGGTTATGGGGCCCATGACAAGCAAGTCTCACATCTTCAACGGGGATGCAGAAATACAGACCGCAGCTCAGTCTCCACACTTACAAACAACCAAGATGTCTAGCAATTCTGGAATGAGTGGTATGGTACCTACTCTGAAACAGGCAGCTGCTTGAATGATCACCATGAGTGCTACCCAACAACATAGACAAAAAACATACGGTCTAAACTGTATGGGAGTGGCGCGTGCCTGTAATCCCAGCTACTTGGGAGGCTGAGACAGAAGGATCCCAAGTTCAAGACCAGCCTGGACATCTTAGCGGGACCCTGTCTCAAAATAAAAAATAAAAAGGGCTGGGGCACAGCTCAGTACTGAAGCACTTGTCTAGCATGTGTGAAGCTCTGAACTTTCCTTAGAGCCCCACCTCATCCTCTCCCCCAAAGGAGTACGTAGCAGCAGGGGGAACCAGCAGACTATAAATTTAGATGAAAGCATTAAAAAAACAAACATGCAGGCAGTTGAAGAATTACAGCCCTGTCCTCATGTCCCCTTCTGAGGATTCCAGAAGAGTTCTCAGGAGTCTACATGCTGAGGCGCCCTGCTGGCTCAGATCCTTCGCAATATCTTATCCAGTATCTGTGCCCTTGAAAACTAGGAGCCAAGAAGGAACTTTACCCAACCTGGGACTGGATTCAACCAAATGGAAGGAAAGTCAGATAAGGGAGTATAATTCATAGCACATTTGGAAAAGGCATAGCCCTTTCGCTCTGGGGCTGGGGGAGGGAGGGGCTCCCCACTTAACTTTCAGTTTTATTCTGATGGTGGCTGCTTGGAGGAATGGGAGGTGGAGGGGCCGCCAGCACATTCAGGGCTGCTGGCGAAGGGCTTGCTCAGTGGCTGGTTGATGGCCAGGTGTCCATCTGTCTTTCTTTCTTCTTTCCCACACTCTTTAAAGAATGTAAGCAATAGGGAATCCAGCTGGAACCTTGAGAGAGCCACCTCTACAGGATTTTTTAAAAACCTCAAAGAAGGAAAATGCATAGCTTTTCCCAATGAATTTGTTTCTATCAATCACCTTGCCCTAAATGTCTCAATTTTTTTCCTTTTTTTGGTACTGGGGATTGAACCCAGGGACATGCTACCTCCAAGCTACACCCCCAGCCCTATTCTTTATTCTGATACAAAGTCTCACTAAGTTGTGGAGGGCCTCTCTAAGTAGCTGAGGCTGGCCGAGAACCTGGATCCTCCTGTCTCAGCCTCCCAAGTACTGGGCTTTACAAGCGTGCGCCACCACGCCCGGCCCTAAATGTCACTATGTTAATCATATCCATCCTTCCTGCTCCTACTCGTCTCGTTTACACTGCTCTGACCCTCTACACTCAGAAAGGATGGCAAATAATCTGTTTTAAGGTACTCCTCTTTCTCCTGCCTCTGCCCCCACTGCACACAAATGCACATAGACTAGTCCCCCCCCCACCCCCCAGGAGCAGCCAGCTGGTCTGCGCTTACTCCACTTTCTGGCCTTTTAATTGCTTACATCTCCTCCGCTGGCTCTGCTTCTCTGGCATGGTGAAATGAGCGAGAGTGTGGGCAGGAGGGGGGTGCACTCTTATTCCCCTTGAGCAGCTCCTGGTTTCCCTATCCTGCCCTGTGGCTCTAGCACCTCCCAGAGGGCTTGGCCCAAGGCCACGGGATGGCTGAAAGTTCCCTAAGGGTGGGTCTCTCCAACATCACCATTGTGCAACCAGAAATTACAGAGGGGATGGCAGAAGGTCCTAGGGGTGAGTTATGTCCCCAACCACAAAGTCCTCCTCAACTCTGTACCGGCACTAGGGCTGGGTTGGGGCTCATGCAGCTGGGACAGTTCCATTGTGTTGCAGACAGAGCTGGTGACATCTGGTCACACCCCTTTCCTTCCTTGGCCTTCAAAGCCCACCACACCTGTCCAGAGGTAGATCAAGGAGGGTGGACACTGAAAGGATCCAGGAGACTTGCTAGGTTGCTGAGAGTGTCGCTAAGTTGATGAGGCTTGTCTCAAACCCGAAATCCTCCTGTCTCAGCCTCCCAAGCACCAAGAATACCCAGCGTGGGCACAGCCACACATGGCTCTGTGGGACGCTGAGCAGGGAACCCTCCTCCTGCAGGTGTGTCCTGCGTGTGGTCAGGACAGGAGTGGTAGACCTAGGCCCCTGTGATCATTGGAAAGGGGCCCCCTCTCAGCTCCCCACCCAGGAGGGGGCTGTTGCCCAGGCTGAATGTCTGCAAAGGTGGGCACAGAATGGGCACACACTCCTGACTCTGACCATAGTGGCTCTGGCAATAATCAAGGAGGTGGGGCAGAGACTCCTGCCCTCCACCACCCTAGGGGGGCACGATGAGTAGACAGGAAGGCAAGAAGAAGCTGCAAGGCTCCCCTGTTCTCAAAGGCCCTTTGAGGTCCTCTGAGGACCCCTTTCAGCAGGTAGAAATAATGGAGGCCCAGCAAGACCACAGGCTTTGCCTCACCATGCCACCAAAAGGGGACCGGGAGCAGAACCAGGGCTTCCGGGCGCCTTGCCCAGAGCCCCTCCTGGGGTATGGACCACAAGGAATTTCCTGGGAAGCGGTGGACTGTGGTCACTTGGCCAGGTCTAGAGAGACAGGGACAGCTGCCTGCCCAGAAAAGCCCCTGCCTCTTCCTCCTCCAAGTCCCACTGACACTAAGCCCCAGGCCTTTGGCCTTGGAGGGTGAGACTTTCTCTCCTTTTGGTACTAGGGGTTGAACTCAAGAGTATTCTACCTCCAAGCTACAGCTCTAGTCCTATTTTATTTTTTAATTCTTATTTTATTTATATATATTTTTGGTGGTACTGGGGATGGAACCCAAGAAGCATTCTACCTCCAAGCTACACCCCCAGCTCTATACTTTATTCTTTATTTTGAAACAAGGTCTCACTGAGTTGCAAAGTGCCTAAGCTGATGCTTCTGACCTCTCAAGTGGGTCAGAACAAACTGGGTGTGCAGCATGTCTGGTTATATGAAAGGGGACATCCCCTAGCAGCCCAGTGAAGATGGTTATTATCGCCGCTGCCACCAATACCAGGACAACCCATAGCAAGATAAAAAGAGGAAGTGAAGGAGCCAGCAGCTGCCCTCTGCCCTCCAGCTGCTCCTCTGGCGCCCCAGGCTGCACCTGCTCTCTGGGCCCCATCGCCCATGCTCCCTCTCTGGCTGGCCCTTCCTGGCCTGCCTGCCACACCGGATCCTCTCCTCTACAAGCCCCCTGCTCACAAAGGTCCTCTTGCCAAAAATGCCTTCCAAGACTCTTCCAGCACCCTCAAAGCCACCTCTGATCTTATCTCAAGGTCTCCCCTGGCCCTGTGGTCCAGATCGCCTGTGGGTGCAGTCTGGCACATCCGCTCTGGCTGAGTTCCTATCCACCCTGTTCCTTGGGTTACCTGCCCTTCCCAGCCACCCCTGAAGCTCCATGGGGACGGAGGCTTCACTTGATGCCTCTTGTATCCTCCTGCCCCCCTTACCCCCGCACAGGGCGGGGCATGCTGAAGGTGCCTGTCCATGTGTTGCCTGGGAGAAAGGTGGTACAGGAAGAGAGGATTAAGTCATGGCTGAGCTGGAGAGGACGTGGAGGAGCAGCCCCCACTTTAGGGGTCCGGCCTTTCTTTGCCCTCATGAAAGATCAGCAACAAATGGTTTGCTTAGAGAATATCCAACCGAGGGAATGGGTCCACAGACAAACATCCCTATTCTAAGAAGTCCAATGTCCCCTCTGTAGGGCAGGGTGCTTCCGTCTACAGGCATGGGAGGCCATCCCCCTCCCATTCCCGCTCTGTCCTAATGTGTGCCAAGGCACAGCTGCTCGGATACTCAGCACAGGGCAGCAGTTGCAGAGATGGAAGAAAGGTTCTAATCCTTTTCTGTCGCTGGAATTCTAAAAATAGGGCAGCTTGGATCGGGAATAATATAAATGGCAAAAAGAGGTCTCTGTCTGGTGCCCTGGACAGGCTCCAGGCTTTGCTGCTGCAGTCCATCCACTAGCTAGCCCGAAGCCCTTGGGGAAGCCCGGCACGGTGACATCACAAAGCCGGCACGTGTGAGTCCTTAATATGGCTGCGCACTGGATGCGTGGGTCAGGGGCTTTGCAGAAAGGAGCTGAGATCCGAGTCCACAGAGTTGTGAGGGCTGGGATTAAGAAATGAACCCAGGTCTTCTCCACACTGAGGTCTGTGCTGGCACTACCCAGAGGCCTTATTGCTGTTGTTACTACAACCTATTGCTACTGCTGCTGCTGCTGCTACTACTACTACTACTACTACTACTATTACTACTACCATTACTACTAATATACTGCTACTGAGATTTGAATTCTGAAGCATTCTACCTCTTAGCTACACCCCAGCCTTTTTAAAAATTTGAAACAGCCGGGCGTGGTGGCGCAGGCTTGTAATCCCCGCGCTTAGGAGGCTGAGACAGGAGGATCACGCAGGTTCGAAGCCAGCCTCTCTGGCTTTAAGAGACCCTGTTTCCAAATAAAAGTATAAAATAGGTCTGGGAGTGTAGCCCTAATTTAAAAGGGCTTCCAAGAACCCCAGTACCACCAAAAAAAAAAAAATTTGAAACAGGGTCTCATTAAGTTTTTGAGGGCCTCATTAAGTTGCTGACGCTGGCCTAGAACCTGTGCTCCTCCTGCCTTAGCCTCCCAAGTACTGAAATTACAGGCATGTGCAACTGTACCTGCTTATTCCAATCCCTAACACTGCACGATGCCACCCACTAAACAGGAATGGCAAGGGGGTCCCATGCCCAGAACCCCACTCAAAGCATGTCTTCCACACACTCTGGGGAAATGGCTCAGCCTCCTGGGAGAGGGAGACAGGTATCCCCTGAGCACCTGTCCCTGGTGGGGGTTGGCCCAGCTATGAGACAGAAGGTCAAATTCCTGGGGAAGAGCTGGACCTGTGCCAGGTATGAGAAACTTCCTCATAGCCTGCAGTCCCCTGTGTGCAGCAGGCAGAGGAGGCTCTGGGTGGTAATGGCGCTGCCCCTCCTGTAAGCCACCCCCAGGCTGGTGGCCCCCGGCTCCGCCTACTCACCATGCTGTTCCAGAGGCTCACGGCCAGGGTGGTGGGATCCTGGAGCAGGGGCCCCTCCTGGAAGAGAACCAGGAGAGAAAGGAGCTCCCAAGAACACGATGCTTCTACAAACTGGTGTCCATCCAGCTCCGTCCCATAGGCCCTCCCCATCTACAGGATTATAGGAATGCTGCCTGGGGCCTGGGCTCAGATGCCAGGGCCAGAAGAGCAGGGCAAGTATTGGCTTGCTCTGTGTTATCAGGGGTTCTCCGTTCAGGTATGGGCTGAGCAGGAATGAGGGGGGATGCCCTTCTTTCCTCCTTCTCCTCTTAAGCCATTATATTAAACATTGGTAGATCCTGAATGTAGCACAATGATCCTCACGGGTATGAACTGGGGAGTTGCAGGCAGGAGTGTCCCAGTCAACCCGGAAGCCTCCGAGGCTGCAGAGACCCTGTTCAGCTGTGGACCCACCCCCAGGGCTGCATGATCTGGGTGGCTTCAGGCCCAGAGACAGCAAATGCTCCTCTCTTGGGGATGTGTGAGTGTGCAGAGGGAGGAGCAAGAGCTGGTGCTCATCTTAGTAATCACAGCTGCGAAGACTCCCCAAATCTGCACTGCTCGGAGCTCTTCCCACCTATTTGCTTGAGGTGAGCTTGGCACCCACCCTAGAGGGAAGGAATATTAATAACAGCATAGACGCAGAACCAAGGCACAGAGACGTCAAGCCATTGCCCAAGGCCACAGGCTGGCTCATTCCAGATCCAGGAGTGGAAGCGGAGCCCTCTGAGTCCCGGCTCTTCCCCTTCATGGGACAATGCAACAATCCCTTGTGGAAAGGGCATTCAATAGTATAAAAGGGTTTTTCAGCACTCACTGCCCTGGGTTCTGTAACTAGGGCATCTGAGGGGATGGGGCGAGGGCAAGAGAAGGACGTGGGAGCAGATGGGGGGCCCAGACTGTCCCCCCATCTGCACCCACTTGTCTCACACAGCCCACTCACCTGGGGTCGTAACATCTTGTAGAAGAAAGGCTGGAAGACCACAGTGAAGGACTCCTTCCCATTGAAACTGCTGGAGGCCAGGAGGCTTTCCCAGGCTTCCTGGGGAAGGGAGCAGAGGGGTGCCATCTGGGAACAGAGCCAGCCAGAGCCGCCTGGCCGACGGCTCCTCACCAGAATGGCCCATCCATCACATGGGAGCACGATTGCTTGCTAGTGGGACGCTCCCTCTTGCCTCGTGCTCCGGGACTCGTGATGAGCTCTCACTATCTCTCAAAGGCCATTGGGTAACACCAGAGACACCTGGGAGCAGGCTGGCTCTGGAAGTGGTTGGTTAGGATATGTTTTGTTCTGAGGTTTAGATGGGAAGTTCAGCCATTTTGTATGGAACAGCACAACCAGTGCCTGCCACTTTCCATGCATAAAGTTTAGTGAGATGTAAGATCTGATTTGTGCTTATTGGAAGTAATTGGGAAAAAAAAAATCTACAAGGCCACGCAGCACGCTCGCTTCAAGGGCCGAGCTCTTGTGCCAGGAGCTGCTCAGGAATGCTGCCGTTTCAGGTACAGCTTCCTTCTTCAACGCCAACGGTCATGTTAGCCTTGTGCTTTGTGTGGCTTGCTACTGGAAGCTCAATGAGGATGAGGACTTTCACAGAGCCCTCTATGCTCTGCTGGGATCTCTTCTGCCAACCAGATGCACCTCTCTGGGCGCCCTGGCTTGCCTCTGGGCTGTAGTCTGGAGTATAGGCACCACCTGGGCAAAACCAACTCACCAGTCCCAGACCCGGCGGCACCAGTGATCAGGACAAGAGGAGGCATTTCCAAAAGAATGTGTGTGGAGTGTCAGCGTGGTATCTGTGTCCCATCCCACCTGCACTGTAGCCCCTCCTACTACCTGCAGGAGTAGGAACTCATCATGGGAAGTGACCTGAGAATTAGTCCCAAATGCTGATTCAGAAGTCCCAGGGAACCAAACCTACCAACACCTCATCCCCGGCTCCCCGTTCCCTACCACCTCCCACTGCGAGCCAGCAGCCCAGGCTCGGGGGCTCACCTGATAGGACCACTGCATTACAGCCTTGTCCAGCTTAGAGGCGTCTCCCGGGCAACTGCAGGAATTTGATGTTGAGCCACTGCAGGTTCAAGGGAGACAGAAAAGAGAGAGGTCGGTGGGAAGAAGGGCCACCTGGGGCCTGGGGTTGCTTAGGGAGTGAGGAGGGAGAAGCTGGGATCTTAGAGGGTGCAGAGGGAGGGGGCAAATGCTGAGGAGGGTACAGGTCAGGGTGGAGAGGCACCTGTGGAGATCTGATCCTGGGAGGCAGGTGGGCTGTGGAGACCATCTTCCTCTCCCGCATCATCTCCTGGGGTGCCTCCTCCCCCCATTTGCTCCTCAACCTAAGACTCACATCCCATCCTCCCTCCCCTACTCGTGTGTGTGTGTGTGTGTGTGTGTGTGTGTGTGTGTGTCCTGGCCCTAACTTTTTTCCTTTTTCTTTTCCTTTTTTTTTTTGTGTGTGTGGTACTAGGGATGGAACCCAGGGGCATTCTACGTCTGAGCTACACCCCCAACTCTATTTTTTTATCCTTTATTTTGAAACAAGGTCTCACTAAGTTGCAGAGAGCCTCACTAAGTAGCTGAGGCTGTCTGTGAACCGTGATCCTCCTGCCTCAGCCTCCCAAGTACTGGGATTTCAGGAATGTGCCACAGTGCCTGGATCTGGCCCTAACTTTTTCCACATGAATTTCTTTCCTGAGTTCAAAGCCAAGATTCTTAGGACACGGGCCCAAAAAGGGTCAATCCTGTGAAAACTTTCAGCACTATTTGGAAATCAAGTTCTGAGAAAATAAAATACATTTAGGCTACATTCTCCCCCCACCCCCATCAAATCTCCAGAAGTGATACTTCTTGGCTCAGGGATGTTTTGCCAAACCTGATTTTTAAGCTCTCATTTTTTCTGCAGAGGGAATCCTCTAGGCACTGCATCAACGAGACCGAACATTTTATCCTTAACTTGGTCGCAGGAGCAGCACTTGGTGGCACATCCTCCCCACGCTGGCTGCAGGAGGAGCTCACACCTGCGGCTGAGCCTCTAGGGTCTCCCCATTCTCTGTGCCCTCATGCAGGACCTAGCACATGGCGGCCATAAGCAGCTGCTGGTCCCGTTCTACCTCCTTGAATACCTGAGTTGAGTCCCCTGCTGCGAGCGCGACATAGCCACAACCTCGGAGAGATCCACCAGGTTCACAAATGCTTTGGGGACCTAGGAGGACAGATGGATAGGAAAGTGTTTACAAGTCTCCATGGTTGCCTGGGAGCTCTCTGAAACTTGGGCTTTAGGCCTAGTTTGGGGCCACCCCCAGGTTAAGCAAACAGGCTCCTTTGGGAAGCATTTGGCTGAGGCTGATCAAAAGCTATCACCCCTGCACCTGTGCTGCTCCCCCCTCCTGGTGTGCCGGGGACCTCCCAGAATGGCATCCACCGGGCCACAACCCAGGGAGCATGGGGGAAGAGAGCCACAGCACTGTCCTTGCTTTCTTACACCTTGAAGATTCACCAGGTCGTTCTAGAAAGTGGAACCCTGTAGGCTTTATACTCAGTGGCCCAGTCTCAGTTAGAGAGCGGCCTCGGGGAAGCACAGAGCCAGGGGGTGTCTGCGGGGATGCTCACAGCCTCACCTCCTGGTACAGGTAGTACAGCATATCAGCCAGCTTGGACATGCCATCTGTCAGGTGGTTTTCCTGTGGAGAGTGAAATAGGCTGAGTGATGGCGGCTACAGGAAGGATGTTAAGGCCAGGGACACCCAGACTCAGCCAGGCCAGCCTGCAGGAGACACTGGCAAGCCTGACGGGGACCCTGGTTTCCACCACAGGTGTGGAGTTCCTGGAGCTTTCTTGTTGTGTGTTTTTAATTTGGGGTCTATTTTCTGTTTTATCCAATCTATTACTCACAAGGAAAATCAAATCCCCCCAGAAGAGATGGTTCATGTCATAAAAGGGTAAGCCCAAGGTCAGAAACACCTGGTGCCACTCTAACTGATGCTCACATTGAGGCATGAGGGGCTCACTCCCAGAGGCCAAGAGAGTCATTTTTATCTGAAGAAAATCAAATCTAAGAAGGAACACAACCAACCCTGGTTAAAGGCTCCAAATAGCAGCCTCCAACTTCTATGCTGTGCAGGGGTATCTCTCCACTGAAATCCTTGGGATCAGAAGTGTCCAGATTTCAGGGCTTTCCAAATTTGGGAATATTTGCATAGACTTTACCAAGTGAGTATCCCTAACCCCAAATCCATAATGCTCAAGTGTTGGATTTGGAAGCATCTTGAATATCAGATTGGGGATGTTCAACCTATATTATTTTGTCAGCTCTCTCTCTCTGCCACATTTGCCCCAAGTAAAAGAAAGGTTTCCTGGGG
This sequence comes from Muscardinus avellanarius, assembly GCF_963383645.1. Lineage (NCBI taxonomy): Eukaryota > Metazoa > Chordata > Mammalia > Rodentia > Gliridae > Muscardinus > Muscardinus avellanarius. Next base: position 22,770,198 of record NC_137801.1, on the reverse strand, counting down.
GAAGAGAGAGAGACCTCTGCTACTGACCCAACACACATAGTCCTCTTCTTCCATGCAGTTAATAAAAATAAAACTACCTCAAAAGTTGACCCACCTTTTCTTTTCTGTGTGAAAAATAAATAAATAAAATGTACAAGAAGACAAACTCCTAAGCTCCAGGCAGACTGGCTGTCCCCTGAGGCAACTTAGGAGACAGGAGGCTGAGGAGCGACTCCATCTCCTGGGGGTGGCGCAGGCAAGGACCCCAGAGACAGCTGCTGCTCACCAGGTGGGGGCTGCACAGAAGGCAGCCGGGAAGGGTCCGCAACATCCCTGTCTGTCCCGTCTGTCCCTGTTTCAGTTCGAGGTTGCCCCAGAGGTCTGTTCAGCCAGGTCTGTTGCAGGGCTAGTGGTAAAGCCTTCTTTCTGTCTTATTTCTTTCTGAGGCTCTTCCTAAGCATGATCTTAGGCACCTCACTTTCCTCCTGCAGAGCCCCAGGGAACTCAGTCTAGAAATGTCCTCGCTGAATGGTTCTTGCTTGGGTTGCCAACTATCCCTGTTTTTTAGCGAAAGATATTGTGTTCCTTTAGAGTGTCCCTCTTCTCGAAGGTCACATATAAATTCCTTGAGTCCAAAGTCAGGAAGAAAACTTATTTCTCTTCCATGAGTTGTATACTTTCATTTCTATCTCCCCCACCCCTAGATTCAGAAGATCATGTGCCTATCAGACATGTGCCTAAGACCAGACTTAACTTTTTGTAATAGTTTCTTTGAGATTTAGTCCAAGGAAAATGATTATAGAGTTAAAAGATAAGATCACTTTTAGGTTTGTTGAACCAACAAGGCCAGAGTGCCCTTAAAACACTGCTCCCTCTTGCTAAGAGCATTTGCAGTGCATAAATGCATATGTTTTCTTGCCCTGTATCTGCTTTTTTTCTTCTGATTTAAAAAATCTTATTAATAAAACTAGGCTTTAACTACAGAACAGTGAACAAGCACCAAGGCCCTAAAAGTACCCTTTGTCTCTGCTATGAGCAGTACTGCCACTCACCTCAGTGGGCAGGGCCTGGCACTGGGTCAGGGGCAGGGAGCTTGAGACAACCAGGCTTCAGACTCCCAAAGGAGAGCCTGTGTGCCACTGATGTCGCCCTGGCCCGGGTTTCTCAGCCCCCGCCCCTTATATTTGTGACCTGGATGGTCTTCAATAAAGATGTAAGTCATAGATTGTCACCTAAAAGAATAATAAATGAAGTCAAATGTCTCATGTCCTCTTCCTGGGAAAGCCAAAGAGCCTGGAAGATCTTTGTCTACAATTTACCTCAGGTAAACAGCGAACTCCCCGTTACAGTTAGAGCTCCCAGGCCCACAGGAACAACCAACATGCATCCTGCTTTATTTCCTAAATTGGCACTTACATGAATTACAATGAAGAGGTGCAAAGATGTTTTTTAACTAACTAGGAAGTTGGTTTTCCTCAGTTGTGGCAAGTAAAAAATAAATAATTAAATAAATGAATAAATAAATAAACATTAAAAATCCACTGTCCCACTGATGGCCATGAATGTATGACATTATGAGTATATTTAAAACCACCAGGAGATTCAAAATGGCTACTGTGGGACACAGCACTTCTCAGTAGCTGAAATAAATAAAGTTCAACTACTGAGAATGCAGTGTCTTAACCAACAAAAGAAATATATCACAGAAACCAAAATGATCCAGGATCTTCGGAGGAAAGAATTCAGAAATCCTGAACGGTGAAGAAAAAAGAAAAAAAAAAATGTTCGATCGGATCTGCTGCAGCCACAGCAGTGGCGCTGGCGCCAGCACGGGCTGTCAGCCCAAACAGCAGTCTTTCAGGCACCCAGGGAGCCGAGCCAAGCCACCGCCCTGCCAACCTGCCCGCCACCGTGCCAACTCGCCCGCGGCCGGTAAGCCACCCGGGGCTGAGGAAGCTCAGGCTACACTAAGCCTAGCCCCAGCCCTAGGTGCTGCAGCCTCCGGCCCCAGCCTGAGCCCTTCAGGTCCACCCTGGCGGCCTGAAGCGCAGCCAAGCTTACGACCCAAAACAGACTTGGGGACTACCGCGGTAGAAACCCACCTGTGAGAGTCACCGCAACACACCTGCCCTACCCCCAGAGCATCAGATATAGAAGAGCTGCCAGTCCTTCAGAGCCCCTGACTGGGCTGCCAGACTGCCCGTGGATTGCAGGCACAGGCAGCCACCCCCATAGCATTCTGAGAGAGGCCCTAGATTCTGAAAGTGGCCATAGAACTCCAGCATCGTAAGGTATGAGCTCACTGGAGCTCCTGAGCTGCACCTGCACAGCTTGCCCACCAGATGCGGCCCCGCAGAGGCACCTGGAGACCTTCAGGGACCCGGAAGCGGACCTGCTAACGGTGGGAGCAGAAAATCAGCGGGATATGGAAGAGCTTTCAGAACTTCAGAGCCCCTGACTGGGATGCCAGGTAATAGCTTGAGCTCAGACGAGCCACAGGACCCAGCAAGCACACAGTGAGTGCCACCAGGCACGGACATAACTGTGGGCACCAGTGGGCACAGAGGGGGCCATTTTATCTCTGGTATCACAGAAGGGCGCTTAAGGCGTGATACCTGCACAGGGCCACAAGGGGCCGCTCCAAGCAAATACAAGACAGTGGCACATACACCATATATTCGTAACGTAGTAGGACTGTTATTTTTTTTATTAATTTTCTATCTTTTTATATTTTATTTTTTAGTTTAGCTGTTTGGTATTGTTTGTTTTATATTTTGGGTCTTTGGGTTTGTTTTGGTTTTTGGTTTTCTAGGGGGATAAGCTTTTTTTTACTTATATATGGTGATTAGTGTTTTGTTTCATTTTTATTCTGTTTATTCTCTTAACCCTTTTTTTCTCTCTTGGCGGTATATTTTTGTTTTTGTCGACATTGTCAACTATACATGATGTATAATAGTTAGCCTTTGTACCTTATTTTGTTTCTTTATCCGTTTGTCTTTGCTCCTTTCCCCCATTCCTTCTACAAAGACTGTAATTTAGGCTACATACTATCTTCCCTCAAAACTTTCTCTTTGCCCCCCAACTGTATCTTTCTGTTTAATACACAAAGTTTCTCACATCTCTATATTAAATATTTCAATTAATACAAGAGCCTTACTATCTAAACTTCTCCCATTCTCAACCTGATACAGTCTTATTATACTTAAACTCTTCCACAATCTATTAATATTCTATACCTTACCTGACTCCTGCACCCATCACCCCTAGCTACTCCACCGCCACCCAACCCTTACCACCACTGCTTACTAGTTGACTTTTCCAAATTCCTGCTATTAAGACTGGACTAAACATAATACCCACAAACGATGGGAAGACAGCAGAAAAACAGGCCTGAGAACATTGAAAATATGAGAACCAGGAATAGTGGAGAAATGTCAGAAGTCACAAATACTGACCTACAAGAAATGCAAGAAGGGGAGTTCTGAATCTTGATCTACAACATGATGAAAGGATTTAAAAAAAGTTTAGAGGAGGTGAAAGATGAGCTAGAAATACAAAGAAAGAATAAGAAAGAGGTCTGGAATGAAATGAAAGAGTCAATAAATGAAATGAAATCAGCAATAGAAAGAAATTCTGGAAGATCAGATGAAATAAAAAATAGAATATCACTGTTAGACAGTACATCCAAAACCGATAACTCAGTCAATAGCATACAGAAGTCATTACAGCAACAAAACCTAAACATCAGAAAATTTGGGACAACATGAAATGTCCTAACTTACGGATAAAAGGCAATGAAGAAGGGATAGAGGTGCAGACCAGGGGCATCCGTAATCTCTTCACAGAAATAATTTCCAAGAATTTCCCAAACATGGAAAGAGACATAGATCTTTATGTTCAGGAGACATACAGAACACCATTAAGACAAGATCAAAGAAGGACCTCCCCACGCAACATAATAGTCAAAATGACTAACATAGAAGCCAAGGAAAAGATCTTAAAAGAAGTGAGAACAAAAGGTCGGGTGACATACAGAAGCAAAACAATAAGAATCACCCCAGACTATACAACCCAGGAACGACGTGATTCAGACTCTGGAAGAAAATAACTTCCAACCAGAGCTACTATACCCAGAAAAACTACTATTCAAAGTTGACAGAGAAATAAAAGTATTTCAAGATAAACAAAATCTCAAAAAATTTATGAATTCAAAACCAACACTAGAGAAAATACTTAAAAAAAAAAACCATAAAGAAGAAAAAAGAAGCAGACTTCAGAACCAGGGAAGAGAGGAGAGTGATCAGAGGGGCTTCTAAGTAAAGAAGAAAGAAAAAGCTACCAAACAGATGACAGAACACAAAATGACAGAAAACAAAAACCATATCTCAATAATAACTCTTAACGTCAAAGGACTTAACTCACCAATCAAAACACATAGACTGGCAATGTGGATCAAAAAACATAATCCAAATATATGTTGTTTGCAAGAAATTCACCTAACAGCCAAAGACATTCATAGACTGAAAGTGAAAGGATGGAAAAAGATATACCATGCTACTGGGGAACAAAAAAGGGCAGGGGTAGCAATCCTGATATCCAACAAAATTGACTTTAAGCTAAAACACATGAGAACAGACAAATCAGGGCACTTCCTTTTATTAAAAGGAACAATACACCAAGATGATATAATGATAGTAAATATTTATGCCCCAAATTTGAGTGCAACCACATTTGTAAAACAAACCCTTCTGGACATCAGATCTCAAATAGACCCAAATACAATAATTCTGGGAGACTTTAATATGCCTCTCACACCACTGGATCGATCTTCAAGGCAAAAGATGAGTAAAGACTCTTTAGAACTACAGAAAACTATAAACCAAATGGACCTAATAGACATTTACAAATTTCAGACAAGAACTATAGAATACACATTCTTCTCAGCAACCCACAGGACTTTCTCCAAAATAGATCACATCCTGGGACATAAAGAAACACCAGCAAATTTAAAGGATATAATTCTTTGCATTTTTTTCAGACCATAATGTAATAATAGTAGAAATCAACAACAGGAAACTCAAAAGAAACTATTCAAATACATGGAAATTGAATGATACACTATTGAATGATGGATGCCTAAGAGCAGAAATTAGAGAGGAAATAAAGAAATTTATGGAAACAAATAAAAACAGAGACACAACTTACCAAAATCTATGGGAAACTATAAAGGCAGTATTAAGAGGAAAGTTTATATCATTGAGTGCCCACATAAGAAGGGCAGAGAATCACCAAGTAAAGAACCTAATGACACAACTCAAGGACCTAGAAAGACTGCAACAGTCTAATCCCAAAACCAGCAGAAGGCAAGAAATCATTAAAATTAGACCAGAAATAAATAAGAGAACAAAAAAAAAAAACAATTCAAAGACTCAATAAAACAAAAAGCTGGTTCTTTAAAAAGATCAATAGAATTGATAAACCCCTCGCCAACCTAACCAAAAGAAAAAGAGAATCAACTCAAATTATTAAAATTAGAAATGAAAAAGGAGACATCACCACAGATAGTGAAGAAATTCAAAAGATTGAAACTACTTTAAAAATTTATACTCCAATAGACTAGAAAACATGGAAGAAATTGACAGATTTCTAAGTACAGTTAACCTACCTAAACTCAACCAAGAGGACATAGCAAGCCTAAACCAACCAAGAGCAACCAAAGAAATAGAAATGGCGATAAAAATTCTTCCACCAAAGAAAATCCCAGGCCCTGATGGGTTCCCAGCTGAATTCTACAAAACCTTCAATGAACAATTAATACCAATACTTCATAACTTGTTTCGGGAAACTGAAAGGTATGGAACTCTCCCAAATTCCTTCTATGAGGCCAGTATCACATTAATCCCCAAAACAAATAGAGATACCTCAAGAAAGAAAAACTACAGACCAATATCCTTAATGAACATAGACGCAAAAATTCTAAACAAAATACTAGCTATACGCATTCAAAACCATTCAAGAGAATATGTTGCGACCAAGTTGGTTTCATCCCAGAAAAACAAGGCTGGCTCAACATACACAAATCAATACATGTTATTCACCACATAACTAGAACCAAGAACAAAAACCACATCAGCATAGCAATAGATGCTGAAAAAGAAGTTGACAAAATCCAACACCCATTCATGTTAAAAACACTCCAGAAAACTGGAATAGAAGGAACATACTTCAACATTATTAAGGCAATATACTGTAAACCCAAAACCAACATTATATTGAATGGGAAAAAACTACAAGAATTTCCTCTAAAATCAGGAACAAGACAAGGATGCCCATTATCACCACTCCTTTTCAATATAGTCCTCAAAACCCTTGTCACAGCAATAAGACAAAAGAAGTAAGTCAAAGAAATTCACATAGGAAGAGAGGAATTAAAATTATCTTTATTTGCAGATGACATGATCCTTTATCTGGAAGACCCAAAGAACTGAACCAAAAGACTTCTGGAGTTGATTGACAAATTCAGCAAAGTTGCAGGTTACAAAATCAACCTATAGAAATCACTGGCTTTTCTTTATGCCAAAAATGAATCTACAATAAAATAAATTAATTCCATTCACTATAACCTCAAAACTAATAAAATACCTAGGAATAAATCTAACCAAAGATATAAAAGGCCTCTGCAACAAAAACTATAAAACATTAAAGAAAGAAATTGAAGATGACCTTGGAAGATGGAAAGATCTCCCATGCTCATGGATAGGCAGAATAAATATCATCAAAATGGCCATTCTACCAAAAGTGATCTATAGATTCAATACAATTCCCATTAAAATACCAGCGACATTCTTCAGAGACCTAGAAAAATCAATTATGAACTTTATTATATGGAGGAAGAAAAGACCCAGAATAGCCAAAGCAATTCTCAGAAATAAGAACCATGCAGAAAGCATTACAATCCCAGACTTCTAATTATACTATAGAGCAATAGTAGTAAAAACAATAATATTATTGACACAATAACAGGTATACTGACCAGTAGAATAGAAGATACAGAAACAAATCCACACACCTATAGTCAATTAATCTTTGACAAAGGGGCCAAACTCATACGCTGGAGGAAAGACAGCCTTTTCAACAAATGGTGCTGGGAGAACTGGCTATCCATTTGTAGAAAGATGGAACTAAATCCTTACCTCTCACCATGCACAGGAAGAAACTCGAGATGAATCAAAGACCTAGAAATTAGACCAGAGACTGTGAGGTTATTAGAGGAGAGCATAGGCTCAACACTACAACATATTGGCACAGGCAGTAACTTTCTCAACAAAACTTCCAAAGCTCAGGAAATTAAAGCAAGAATTAACAAGTGGGATAGCATGAAACTAAAAAGCTTCTTCTCGTCAAAGGAAACCATCAAGAACCTAAAGAGGAAGCCTACAGAATGGGAAAAGATCTTTACCAGCCACCACTCTGACAGGAGGCTAGTATCCAGAATATACTAAAAGCTCAAAAGGCTCTACACTACAAAACAAACAACCCAATCAAGAAATGGGCAATTGAACTGAATAGACACTTTAACAAAAGAAGAGATACAAAGGGCCAATAGATACAAGAAAATATGTTCTACATCATTAGCCATCAGGGAGATGCAAATCAAAACTACACTGAGATTCCATCTAACCCCAGTCAGAGTGGCAAACATAAAGAAATAAAATAACAACAAATGCTGGCGAGGATGTGGAGAAAGAGGAACTCTTTTACACTGTTGGTGGGAGTGCAAACTAGTTCAGCCACTATGGAGATCTGTGTGGAGATTCCTTAGAAAACTGGGAATAGATCCACCATATGATCCAGCTCTACCACTCCTGGGTATTTTCCAAAAAAAGTTGAAATCAGAGAACTACAGCAACATATGCATACCTATGTTCATAGCAGCACAATTCATAATAGCCAAAATATAGAACCAACCCAGGCCCCCATCAACAAAAAAATGGATTAAAAAATTATGGGATATACACACAATGGAATTCAATTCACCTATAAAGAAGAATAAAATCATGTGATTTTCAAGAAGATGGAAAGTTTGGAGAGCATTATGTTAAGTGAGATAAGCGAAGCACAGAAAGAGAAGGGACATATGTTTCCTCTAACACGCACAAACTAGAGAACATAGGGGATACCAGAGGAACTCGAGATATTGGTAGAGAAATCTCAGCAAAGTTTGAATGGAAAGATAGGAGAGGAGGAAGGCTGAACTTGATTAATGAGGGTCTACATCCGAATATGTGTAAAAATATGAATAGGCGCCGGGCGTGGTGGCGCATGCTTGTAATCCCTGCACTTGGGAGGCAGAGACAGGAGGATCGTGCAGGTTCAAAACCAGTCTTGCTGGTTTAGGAGACCCTGTTTCCAAATAAAAATATAAAAATAATTCTGGGAGTATAGCCCAGAGATAGAAGGGCTTCCAGGTACCCCAGTACCACCAAAAAAAAAAAAAAAAAAAAAAGAAGAAGAAAAGAAAAAAGAAAGAAAGAAAGCCCAGAGCTGTCAGGCATGGTGGTGCACACTTGTAATCCCAGCATTTGGGAGGCTGAGACAGAAGGATCACAGTTCATGAATAGCTTCAGTCCTACTTAGGCCCTGTTTCAAAATAAATAATCGAAAATAGGGCTGGGGGTGTAGCTCAGAGGTAGAATGCCCCTGGGCTCAATCCCCAGTACCGCCACAAAAAAAAAAATATATATATATATATATATGAATATGCCATGGTTACCCTGGACAATCATTGGTGGGAGGAGAAAAAAGGAAAACGGGGGTGGGGGGGAGAGGGCACCACGTATAGTTCAAATGTATGCCATTTATTTTCAATTAAAAAATTATAATAAAAAGTAATAAATAAATAAAACCACCAAACTGCATGCTCAAAAATGGCTGATGGTCAATTTTATGTTATGTGTATATCATACTGCTATTAACACATGGATAAAATAAAGCGAATGTGACACCCTCCAGGGTGTTTCCTTGAGCTTTTCTGCATCCGCCCATCCGCCCAGCCATCCATCTGCCCGAATTCTGAAACTGGTGGCCTCAGCCCACCCTGGCAGGGGCAGCAGGCAGATCTGGTTCTCTGTGCCCTGCACGTCAAGCCCTCAGCTCCAATCCTGCAGTTTACCTGTTGAGCAGAAACACACAGGTGACACTGGCTTGCGTTAATGAAGAACACGTTGATGAGTTTCCAGTCATGTTGAAAGTCAAGTTGCTGGGGGGTAATTGCATAAAAGACAGTGGTAAGAACTGTAGCCAAGCAATTTTTTCAATTTCATGAACCCACTCACTTATTGATATAAGTATCAATAAATTTATATTTATTTAAATATAAATAAATTTATATTTAAATTTATAATTTAAATATAAATTATATTTATAAATTTTTAATGTCAAAAAAAGTATCCAGAGGGGATCTAAAATGGTATAATTGTTCTAGAAGGCAATTTGGCAAAATATGAAAACAATTTTTAAAAGGACATACCTTTTGATACAATAATTTTATTTCCCAAAAAATATACATACATACATACATACATACATACATACATACATATATATATTTTGCGGGGTCTGGGGGTGGAACACAGGGGCATTCGACCTCCGAGCTACACCCCCAACCCTATTTTATGTTCTTTATTTTGAAACCGGGTCTCACTGAGTTGCAGAGAGCCTCACTAATTATCTGAGGCTGTCTGTGAACCACAATCCTTCAGTCTCAGCCTCCCGAATGCTGAGATTACAAGCGTGCGCCACCACGCCCGGCTTACAAAATATATTTTAATGAAACAGGATACAAAAAAGATTAGCTACCGTGATTCTTTTTTTATTCATAAGAATTTTTTATTCATAAGAATAAAAAAAAACTCGAAACAACATAAATAAAATAAAATAAATAAATAAATAAAATAGGGGATTATGTAAATTATAGAATGCTCATAAGATGAAACAATATGTAGCTATTAAAATGACACTGAAAGATGTAACTATTGTCATGGGAAATAACACAGGCTATAAAAAGTACCTACAATTGGAAACATCCCTGTTTTGTAAAAGATATACATATATATTATTTGTACATACATACTTGGGTTTAAGGATGGCGCTAATATCCTTTCTAATCTTTCTGTAATGAGTATGTTACTTGTGTGATTAAGAAAGCAAGTTCTTGCTTTTTAAGAGGCTGCACGGTGCAGCTGAGGAGCACTAGTCTGTGAATTCACTGCTTCGGATCACAGCTCTAATTAGCCTTGTGAACCTGACCCAACCACGTGACTCCAGAGCTTCAGTTTCCTCATCTGTAAAATTGCAGGGTTGAATTCAGGGCCTCTCAGCTACTTTGCAGGATAATTATATCCTTGTTCTTACTCCAAAAGTTCTTTAAAGTTCTACTGCAGGGGGAACCCAAGGACTCATGGCATAGCTCCTGTGTCGGCCGCTGTCCCCGTAGCCTGGGAGCAACCCCAACTTTTTTTCTTCAACTCTAATTATGCATATCTGGCTGAGACAGCAGCTTCCCTTGGTTTCAGGGGTCCAGGCTTGGTTAGAGCCAGCTTGGTGCAAGCCTTGCTCTTGTAGCATAAGGGCAGGACAAGAAACGAGGATGCTTACTGCCAATTCACATAACTTATTGAGAGAAGTGCATCTGAACTATTAGAAGAGTGGGTGTCAAGGTACCTAGTATGTCTGTTACACAGGCCTCCATCCCCAGAACTAAAATAAATTAATAGGGCAACTATTAATAACAGCAGTGGTTATAATAACACAATGGTAACAACAGCTACAGAATTTTACTGAGCATTGACTGTGCCAGGCACATGCAACCCTCACTGAGTTCCCCGTGACCTCTATGCAGCAGGTGGTTGTATTATTCTCATTTCAAAATTAGGAAAAGCAAGGCTTAGAGGAGACAAAAGCTTTGCCCAGCATTGAGCAGCTGTAGGTGGAAAGCTTAGGAGTCAAAATCAAGTCAGCCTCCTCTAGAGCCCAACCTCCTCCCTATGAGAAGCCATGTAGTCCATCTGCTGACTTTCCACATAGAAGACCATTCTGAACGTAAGAGGTGATCCTTTATTCTACTGATCTTCAGAGGATCAAGATTTGGGGAGCATTTGTTGTTTGGTTGGTTGATTTGCTACTGGGGATTGAACACAGGGCTGTTCTACCTCCAGGCAACACACACAGCCCCTTTTTATTGTTATCTTGAAACTGGATCTCACTAAGTTCCTGGGGCTGGTCTTTAACTTGTGATCCTTCTGTCTCAGCTTCCTAAGCACTAGTGTTACAGGTGTGCGCCACCCACCACACCAGGCTGCACTAGTTCATGGAAAGGCTGCGCCAGGACCTCCCTCACTCACCATCTTGAGTGCCTTGAAGCCCGCCAAGGCAGCCCATCCACACCAGGGTTACACAGACTTACCCGGTTCCCTTGTAAGCTTCTCACCAGGTCTTTAGCCTGAATCTGCAAGTCTCTATGTAGAAGGAGTAGAAAGAAACATCAGATTTTTTTTTAAGGATCTGGAAGCTCACCCCTCACCCCAGCCCATGTGCCAGTCTCTGAGCCTGAGGCTCCACTGGACCACCCCTGGCTTCTGAAGGATGAAGATTGAGCTGATTTTTTAAAAAAGACTTATCAGGCACAGAGATCAGCATGGGAGAGGCAATCTGGCTTTGGCATAATAACGACCTCTATTTTTAAGCTTCTTTGGCTTTTGCCAGCCCACAAATCCTCCCAAGATCAGCAGGAAACACAGAACCCTGGAGAGAGAAAGGGCACTTACTCAACGGCATCGCGGGGCACCACATTCTTCCCAGGAGGGCACACGGGCGTCAGAACAGAAGGACTGAAACGTTTGATGATGTCTGAGAGGACTAAAGAGAGCTGGTGTGAGCCCTGACCTTGGCTGCTGGAGGTCACCACCCATAGGCTGAGGTGCCAGCCTATGGTTGGTGTGCCCGTCTTGGCCCATAGGGTCGCCCTGCAGCAGGCCCTGGAGGGGAGGAGCTAAGGATGGACATCTGCCTGGCATAGGCACCTCACACCCCTGCCAGAGGTGCCTTCCACACACCTCTCATTTAATCCTCAGTAAGGAACTCATGGCAACATGATTTCCAATTCAGGGCAGGGGACTCTGAGACAAGGAAACTAAGCAAGCTGCTCCAGTGACCAGAGGCTGCTGGACCAGCGGTCGCTGAGATTTGAACCAGAGCTCTGGGATACCAAAGCTTTTAGCTATCTGGGCTGCCTTCCAGTCCCCCTCCTGTCTCCTGAGTGACAGCAGGGCGGGAAAGCTCCAGGGAGCACACAGAGAACATGTCCCAGAGCTGACAGCCAGAGGATGCTAAAAATAGCACTGTCAGGAGCAGTTACACTGTGTCTTGCTCCTGAGAAAGGAGAGGGCAGAGCAGGGAGACATCATGGACGCAGACATCTGCACCCGCTTCCCTGTCTCCCTTCCTTGTTGCCCCATCCAGAGGTGCCTGGAGGCTTATGGGAGGAGGATCCAGGAAGCAGCTGGAGAGGGGCTCCCTACAAGAGAAGCCAACTCCACAGGCAGCCAGCAGGGAAGGGGTGGGAGAGCTGGGCTGGAAGACAGGAGACTGGTCACTTGGCTCTGTGACCCTGGGCAGCCGCCTATGTCCTGTGTGACTCAGTTTCCCCATCCTTAACGCAAATGGATGAGCTTCCTTTTCTCACTGCTGACCAGCTGGTAGAAGTGTCCCAGGCCCACATGTGGTGGGAAATTGGAAAACCCGGGCCCAATTCAAGATGATGGGGACAGTGTGGGGGGGGGGGTGGGATACTCCTTTCTTCACAGAGTCTATAAAGATCAGTGATAAAACATGAAAATCTGGTGATGTTTTTAAGAGAGAAGGGCTTTCAAAAATAAGGGTATTTGTATCACATTGCTTCTTTCTGATCACACTTGACCTTAGAATTCTGGTATAAATTTGCTGGTCATCTTGTCTTCTGTGTTCTTGCTCTGTCTCCACTAAGTTCTCTTAGGGGTCCCTGGTGGCATTGGGGTCAGAAGGACAGAGCCATGGGCTGGGCCACCTGGGTTCCCAGGGACTCTGCTACTTACTGAACACATAACCTAGGCAAAGTCCATTTACCTCCCCTGACACTGAGTTTTCCATCTGTAAAAGGCCATGGTGAACCACAGCCATGGTGGGCATGGCTAGATTTGGAGCTTTCTACAGTTCTGGCCTTGAAGGACAGATGGCCTGAGCCCCGGCCAGCCCCACCAGACACTTACACTGGCCTGGATGTCCCTAGAGCACGTTCTCCTGGGACAGGTGGGACAACTGCTCCTTTTGCTGACTCTGCTGTCCAGAGGCGCACGGTACAACTCCTCTCTCCCTGCCTCCCTGTCTCTGGCAGCTTGGGGTAAACCCTGCCTCTGAGGGCTTCTGCAGCAGAGTCTGCCCTCCCCGCCTGCTCTGCTCACTCTGGCCAGCTGGGATTCCTGGCCACTGTGTGTGCTTCAAGAGAAGCGACCAGACGTGGCAGAGGGTGAGGGAGGGAAAACATGAAGACAAGATGAGAAATCAGAACAGCAGCAGGTGTATCTGTGGCTCCAGGGACTAAACTGTATCCTGCCTTCCCAGGCATCTCCTAAAGAAACCACTTCATTTTGTTTTTCTTACCACTGAAAGGTCAACAAGGCCAGTGCCCAACACAGCTTTGACAGCCACCAAGACGGTGAGCCACCTCTCCTGGAATGCTCTGGCTCTTCCCGGGGACCCCCCATCCCCTGTGGCCAGCAGTATTCCCTCATTTGTCAATCTGGTGACAGAGGGCTGGACAGCAGCCTCGGCCTTCCCTATGCACTGTGAGTTCTGAAGGAGGGGCTGGTATCTTGTACATCCCTGTCCTTTCCGGGAACCTAATAATTCATGGGCCCTTCATGTAAATTCACTGGCTGGATTGACAGGGCGCCAGCTACCTCACCTGCTCATCACTCCAGCGAGTGTCAGCTCCGCAGCGTGTGCGTCGCTAAGTCACTCACTCTAATGACGCCCTGAAAGGTGGCGTCCCTTGTTCTTGATTTGTGAGCACCAGCCATCGGAGAAGTTACTCACCAGGCGAACTCACTGGTGTCCCGGGACTTGTGGTTTTAGGATGACTTCATAGGGTCAGAAGGGACCTCTCATATTAAATTGAAAAGCCCAGGTTACAGACAGTATATTTATAAGCTCGTCGGCATATAGAAAGGCCAAAATGTTCATAATAATTCTCTCTGGATAGTGGGATTATAGCTGCCTTTTTCTTCCTTCATTTGCTCTTTACCCCTGGTGATGTATTTATATTATAAGTGAGAAATATATTAAAGTTAAGTAGACTGAAAATTAGACCTGGATCCTCCCCCAGGGCAGGAGTGGTGGAACAATGGATCAGGACATTTTCCTAGATGAGGGTGTCATGAGTCCTGCCCTGGAGAAGCAGGAGCCTCAGGACTCTGGCCCAGCCACCCCAGCCCGGCTCCAGACCCTCATGGAGTCCCTCAACCTGAGCCCAATGCCTACTAGCTTCTCATTGCCCAGAGACCTTTGCATTCAGTTGTCACGACCTCCATTCCATGACTTTCCCTCCTCAGACTCCCTCATCTGTCATCTCAGATGTTTTCACCTTTTCCCAAGCTCTGGTGGTAAGGTGGCCAGACAGAGTGCATCCTCTTTATTTAACAAAAGCACTGCTGTGTCAGAAGGATGGGAGATAATCTGGAATCTGAGCAGGGCCCAGGACTCACCTGTCATCATTGCCAGGCAGGTCTGCTGCCGCCTTTCCCCCATCCTGCGGGCAGAAGGGAGGAAGCAGGTGTTGGGCTGCGCTGCTCACGCCCTGCAGCCCCTTCCCTCCGGGCCCTGCGGCCCAGCCTTGCTCTGATTCTGGATGTCAGAGGCACACTTCAAAGGCAACAGAGCAGCCCAAAACAAAGAGGCAAACAGCTCCCTCTGCACCCTTCTCCCCGGCTCTAGCTGACTCAAAGCTAGAAAGGGATACACTATAAAATGACCCTGGTCCAAACCCTGTACAGTTCCCCAAGAGAGAGGCTTCCAAGGAAGCAGGACTTCCAGGCTGGCCTGTAACTCAGAGGGAGAGCGCTCACCGAGCCCGCAAGAGGCCCTGGGTTCCATCCCCAGCACTGCAACATAAATAAGAAGGGGCAGAGATCCCAGCCTTTGGGCCCTTCCCATTTTCCTTCCCCACATCACCCAGAGGAACCACCAGGATTCACAAGCCAGGAGTCTTGGGCTGGGAGGTCAGCTGCTGGTCCTGGTCCCTGCTTTGTCCCCTGCCCCCAGGGGGGCCTTGAGCCAGGGCCCCAGCCTCCCTCGCCCTTGGCTTCCCCTGTGAATCAAGCAAGAAGACTAGATCTGCGGAGATCCAAGGCGCCTTTCGGCTCGCTGTGTTCCAGGACAGGTACCTTTTGTGCTTTTCCAGGTGTTCTGTCCCAGAGTCTGGAAGCTGCAAAAGACTTGGTGTTAACAAAACAGCCAGAAAAGGCAGCACAGCCTCTCCCGGGGCTCCACGCTGATGGTCAGAACACCCCTCCTGCCCGTAAGAGAGACCCGCTGGATCCAGAGGAGGACAGAGCCCACCCTGCTCATTTTGTAGGGAGGGAAAACATCAGTTCCCTAGCAACATGTCTGTCAGGCATCTGAGCAGTAGAGGGGTGAATATTGTCCTTAAAGTTTAAATTTAAATGCCCCCCTAAAGTCTGGTTACTAGTGAACCTGCATAATCTAAAATGAACTTTGCTTATTGTCTGTCTCCCTCACCAGTCAGCAAGTGCCACGAGGGCCAGTGTCTGCCTCTACTGTGCTGGCTCCATTCCTTGGACCTAGATGAGTGCTTGACCTGTTGAAAGGACTCAATGTATATTATTGGATATTTTCTGAATGAAAAATGGGGTTCTGACTTTCCCATTGGTAAAATGCTAGACAATACAGGCCATTCCCTGTTGGAGAAGTCCTGATGGTGGGGTTGGGGACAAGAACCCCTCCCCACCCCCCATCAAGTGCCATGTTCTTTTCAACCTCTAGGTATGCTTGGAATCACGCCAGGGACATAGAATATGCTCAGCAGGTATTAGTTATTATTAGTAGTAGCATTTTCACAGTTTGACATACATTCTCTCTCTTTCGCAAAACTTCTAAAAGACAGGATGCCAGGTGAGGTGGTGAAGGGAACACACTGCCTGATTGCCTACACCCAGCACTTTTAAGAGCCCAGCTCTCCTAACCCCAGGCTCAATTGATGTCCAGCTATAGAACTGGTGCACATCTCTTGAGCCCTCTACAGAAGCAGGCTGTCATGAAATTCCTCTAAGGGCAGAAGCCTTTGCTCTTCAATTAGACTTAGAAAAGGTGATCCTCCCGGGAGAGGTGACAAGTTAAACAAAAAGCACACTAGTGCGTAAGACAGGGTTGTGAACAGATGCTGGATAGGTTAGGTGGGGAGGAGCGCAGGCCTCCTGGGTGGACAGCCCGGCCAGAGTGGGCGCTTTCTGCCAGCCTGAGCTGATGTGGGCCGCTAGGAATATGGCGGACAACTTACAGACCCTATTTTTCAAGAGAAGCTGAAAACACACACATTTATTAGATTTTTTTCTGTGTTGGCCGCTGATTCAAATATAGACATGGCATGTCTTAGTATCACCAATTTGCTTTTTCTGATAATTGGTGAAGAGCAGATCTTGTCCCCAGAGGAAGTGGGTGAGGGAGGGTGGGGGGAGATGAAAGGAGGAGAGAAGCAGAGAAGGATAGGCCATGAGGCCAGGGGGGCTCTGTGGGAAGTCACAGAGAGGAGAGGAACACCCTCAAACTCCTACTTGATTCTGCCTTCCGCTGCCCGCTGTCTCTCCTCACTCACTCGCTGCCTATGGCGGGTACTGTGACACCAGGACACAGAGCTAAGACAGACTCGGGCTCTACCCTCAAAGAATTTGGTATAGTGAACAAAGAAAATTTCTATGGCAGCTAGGTAAACAAACAAACAACACATATTGCACTGGGATTCTAGTCAGGCTTCTATGGCACCTGTGTCTCTATGTAACACTACAGACTTTTATTCATTTCGTCGCTGTGGGCCTCGGGCTCACCGGGGAAGGTTGTGGCAGGGAAGTGGCAGCAGGAGCTGTCAGGCCCATATCAGACGTGAACAGAAGAACTCTCAGAGATGGGAAGGAAGGGTAGAAGTCCCCAAGGGCTGCACATGAGAAACCTTACTGGGTGGAGCTTTCCTGCCCAAGGTAGAAGAATCCAAGAGTCCTCCAGCAATCCAGTCACATCGGCTGGACCCATAGTGCCCGCATCAGGACGCGTAGACCCAGGCTCAGCATCCATCATGCCATCTAGGACATGGAGCCTCTTTTCCTATTGACTTCCATCACAAGGACAGAAAGAATAGAGCAAGGACGGGAAGCTCTGCCCACCAACTGCCGGCAGCTCGAGGCCGTGTCCTAGGGGCAAGTCCCCACCTCCACAGGCCTTACCTCCTCGGCCTCTCCCTCCACGCCCACCTGCCCATTCACACCGTTGGCAACTGCTCAACGGGTACAGAGACTTCTGCGTCTAGACAGCTCCGCCCAGTGCTCGGGCCGAGGTGGCATTCATGAACATGGTGGAGCCCAGCCCAGCAGGGCTCAGTGTCCAAGCCAAGTGCCACAGAGGTTGGCTATTCAAGACGACGAGGTGGAGGGGAGGCCCAGGGTCTCTGGGCGCTGCGGTCAGCTGGCACTGCCCACGGAGTAGTGGGTGGAGACCAGGCCTGCAGGGAGAGGCTGAGGCTGTGGAGATTGCAGGCTGCAGGAGGGACGGAGTGGATGCGGGCAAGGAACCAACTGAGGGTGCAGATTTGGGAGGGAGCCACAGGAGGAAAAAGGAAAATGTCCTGGCTCGGGTGTGGGAGGCACAGGAAGCAGAGGGAGACCTGATAAAGAAGCATCTGTCCAGCGAGGGCTGCTGAGCTTTGCTAAGACCAGGGCAGGTGGGACTGGGGGAGCCGTGACTGACGGGAGTGTGGTCCCCTCTGCGCTCACTCTCTCCTCTCTGGATGCACCTTTTCCTGCATGGCCCCTTCTTCCCTCTCTTTACATCGCTTTCTTTCTCCCTTTCCTGGCCATCAAGAACACATCACCACTGATGGACAAAAAGCACATGAAAGATGCTCAATATGGCTAACTATTATGGAAGTAAAACCCAAAAGGAGAGGCCACCTCAAACCCATTAGGATGGCTTCTATTGCTAAACAACAACAAACAGGAGGTAGGTATTATTGAGAGTGTGGCGCAACTGGATGCCTGCACGTTGTTGCTGGGGGTATGAAATGGTGTAACTACTATGAAAAATAGAACGGCTAATCTTCAAAAAATTAAAAATAAGCCGGGCATGCTGGCGCATGCTTATAATCCCAGCATTTGGGAGGCTGAGAAACGAGGATCACAGACAGTCTCAGCTACTTAGTGAGGGCTTTTGAAACTCAGTGAGAGCCTCTATCAAAATAAAGAATAAAGCCAGGCGTGCTGGTGCACGCTTGTAATCCCTGCGCTTGGGAGGCAGAGACAGGAGGATCGCACAGGTTCAAAGCTAGCCATGCTGGCTTAAGAAACCCTGTTTCCAAATAAAAATATAAAAATAGGTCTGGGAGTGTAAACCGGAGGTAGAAGGGTTTCCAGGAACCCCAGTATCACAAAAAAAAAAAAGAATAAAAAATGGGGCTTGTGGTGTTGCTCAGAGATAGAATGCCCCTAAATTCCATCCCCAATACTGCTAAAAAAATAAATAAATAAATAAATAATTAAAAATATAATTGCTCCATGTTCTAGCAATTCCCACTTTTTGTTATATATCCCTAAAATTGAAAGCTGGTTCCTGAGGAAATATTTGTAAGCCCATATTCATAGCTGTATTATTTACAAAAGCCAAAAGACGAAAGCAACCCAAATGCCCAGTGAAGAGTAGATGGATGCACAAAATATGGTGATACACATGTGATAGAATATTATCTATCATTAACTAGGAAGGAGATTCTGGCCCATGAGGGCATTCTGCTGAGTGCACTAAGCCAGCCACAAAATAAATACTGTATGATTTTGCCTTTTCTGAGGTCTGTAGAGCACTCAGATAAATAGAAAGTAGGATGGCAGTTGCCAGCAGCCAGAGAATTAGGGTTAGGGTTAGGGTTAGGGAGTTGTTGTTTAATGGGTGGACAGTTTCATTTTTGCAAGATGAACAAGTTCTAAGCCAGGCGTGGTGGTGCACGCTTGTAATCCCAGCACTTGAGAGGCTGAGAAAGAAGAATCATCACAGGTTTTAGGCCAGCCTCAGCTACTTAGCAAGGCCTCTGCATCTTAGCAAGACCTTGTTTCAAAATAAAGAATAGCCGGGCATGGTGGCGCACACTTGTAATCCCTGTGCTTGTGAGGCAGACACAGGAGGATCGAGCAGGTTCGAAGCCAGCCCTGCTGGCTTAAGAGACCCTGTTTCCAAATAAAAAGTATAAAAATAGATCTGGGAGTGTAGCCTGGAGGTAGAAGGGTTTCCAGGAACCCCAGTACCACCACACACACACACAAAAAAAGAATATAAAATAGGGCTAGAGGTGTTACTTGGAGGTAGAATACCCCTGGGTTCCATCCCCAGTACTGCAAGAAAAAAATAATGAATTCGGGAGATTACACAACAATAAGGATATACTTTGCACATTGAAAAGTATGCACACTTAAATGGTTAAAATAATAAATTTCATGTATATATTTACCATAATTAAAGAAAAATAATTTTTGTGATACTGGGGATTGAACTCAGGAGTATTCTACTTCAGAGTTAAACCCCTAGCCCTCTTTTATTTTTACTTTGAGACAGTGTCTCTCTAGGTGAAGACAGTTTCACTACTTGCTAAAGCTGTCCTTGAACCTGTAGTCCTCTTGTCTCAACCTCCCAAGTACTGGGATTATAGGCATGCTTCACCATGCCCGACTGTAAAAATATTTTTTAAATTTTACATTCTTAAATGTATTAAAATTGATAAAGATTGATGTATTTTTAACTTAAAAAGCAAGGAAGAGATTTTCATTTTATAAATAGAAAGTTTAAAAGATTGTTTTAAAACTCTGTGATACTTGATTTATGTATTTCATTTATTAGTAAAAAAAAAATCCCAAAAGTTTCTCTCCCTGATGTAAAGGTAGACATTCATTTGATTAAAGAAAAAAAATATCAGAACCCACCTGGATTTTAGGATTCCTTTACCCACATAACGCTCTCTCCCAAGATGGATATTCTGCCTAGAACTCATTTGGAATATTCTGCCTAGCCACCAGGAACTCATTTGGAGGTTCTTCAGCTGACTGATGGGAGGTGCTGACAGTCCCCTCCCTCCCGTCCCTCCTTCCCCCCCAAGCTTCTTTAAATACTCACCGTCTCCAGGTTGCCAATGGCTGCCACAAGCTTAATGTCAGAAGGTCTCAGAGAGTGGACTGTGAAGACAAGACCCCGTGTGCTAAGGTCAGACCCACCTTCCCCACGATGTCGACTGAGAATGCCACATGGGCTGTGTGGAGCGGACCCACAGCCCACAGCCTGCATAGCTCCTGAGGTCCAAACTGTTGGTATGGGTGTGCAAAGCTAAAGACCATGCAGCTTCAGTGCGCCATGTTGGTTAGAGGCCCTCTTTCCTCTGAAGGTCATGCTGACACCTTGGGCTTGGGCTCCCCGAGAAGGTGTCCTATGGAAGGTCACTCCTGGCCCAATTCCCCCTCTCGTTTGGCCCTTGGTCTGCCTCTCATTTCCCTCTACCCTATGGCTCTGCACTTCTGGACCATCATTAATAAGAGGGCAGCAGATTAAAATAGAAACCAGCTGAGTAGCCAGAGGTTAACTTTAGCTTGAAGGTCACTAGAGCCTCACAGTCGAAGCCTATGAATGTCTAGAAACAGCCTGTGTGCAAAAGGCACCCACGGGAGTGTGCTTGACCCACTTGAACCACCAGCCTTTGTAGAAACTCTCTCCCTGGAAACCACTGACCAACTCCCTGCTTGTGTTATGGGGTATTTAAATGTAAACCTAAAGATGCTGTTCCCTATTAAGGGCATCCATTTATTTTTTCCACCTGAGGTCTTTGAAGAGCAGAAGAACAAGCACGGCCGGAAACCCTGATCAAGTCAGCACAATGTAAATACACACAGCGCCAGTAGACTGTCAGCCACTTCACATGGTAAAGCTAGAAAGAGGACCACCTCAGGAGCAGCACCCATCATATTCAGGTATTAGGCCATGTAGCCCATTATAAGGGGAAATGGCTAGAATGGCCGCATTAAAGGACTGGGGAGGCCTCTTGAGTGACCAAGCTGCAGCTCACCGCTCCTGTGACACTGCCTAACCACGGGGAGGTGAGGACCAGGAGGTCGCCGCACTCAAACAAGCCACATGAGGCCATTTGGTTTACCCCAGAGTGATGTGTTGTTCTCTCTGCCTCCCTAGAAGTGACTTGGGGGGGAGGAACAGAGGTGGTGTGAGAGACTGAGGGTAAGGAAGAGGAAGAATTGAATAGCCACAAGGTGCAAGAGAGTAGGCGCAAGCCTCTGATGGCCACGCTGGAGAGGGGATGCTGGGTCTTTCCTGCTCATGGCCAGAGGGCACATACCTGATTTAAAAGGCATATTCAATCTTAACTTCTTTGGGTTGCACAAAAATGAGAAATTCTTCAGGGTCTGAAAACAAACATCAGAAACATCAGCTGTCGTGTATGAAAGTATTGCAGGTTCTGACTGGGCACTTGTTCTATCTGGGCTCAAAATCCAGAAGCATCAATTGTCCATAGTCATGGTCTCCTCCACCCAACTCTCCTGGCCAAAGGGTACAGTGTTTATTGACAATGATCTTTAGCAGATAGCAGGTAAGGATGTTTACAACAGTGGTGTGGACAGGGAGAGCAGAAGATGAAAGAGAATAAAATTTAAATCTTGGGATGATGAAAAAGTTCTAGACATGGGCAGTGGTGATGGTTGCACAAGAATGTGAATGTAGTTAATATCACAGAACTGTACACTTACAGTTGAAATGTTAACTTTTATGTATCCAGTGCACTCAGACTAAAAATTTAAAAATTCTGTTATTTTGTACTATCTACACTCCCTCTTTTACTTTTATTTTTTAATTTTTTTTGCAGTAAGGAGGATGGAACTCAGGGGCATTCTACCTCCGAGCTACACCCCCAGCCCTATTTTTTTATTTATTTTGAAACAGGGTCTCACTAAGTAGTAGCTGAGGCTGTCCTCGAACCGTGATCCTCCTGTCTCAGCCTCCCAAATGCTGGGATTACAAGCGAGCGCCACCACATCTGGCTTATTTTGATGATTTACACAAAATCATGTACATGAAGCATTGTTTGCTGCTGAAAACTGTGTAAACTTAAAACTGGGAGACTCATGCTCCCAGAAAACTGGAATGTCCTGAGCCCAGAAGGGATGCTGAGAGCAGAGAAGGGATGCAGTGACCAGTCCTCTGGTCCTCAAGACCACTGGCGCCTCTTCAGGTGCTGCTGGGGAGAATCTAGAGCAGCTACTGCTTTGGGAAATGCCATGGAAGGCTTTAGGAAAGGAGATTCTATATCTTGTCAAAAATTAAAAGTGGAAGGGGAAACGCTCCAACAGGGAAAAAATGTGCAGTAAATGGAGTGCTTGGCCACATCTCATGACCACAAAAATACACAAGTTAATTTCTCTTGAGTTCCTGATTACAGCAAGAGATACAGCATTTACTCTCATCCCTTATCTTGTGGACATCCTGGAAAGACTTCACCCAGATGCCTTCAGATAACTCTCAACATCTACTTCAAGGTCACAGAGATAACAAAACCATTTATAACACTTTCTGGACACTTCTGGGAACAACACACTCAGGCTGCAGGGATGGTGAACCCCAAATTCCAGGAGATACGGTTGTGCTCTGCCAGGCAGCCCAGCTGTCCTGTAAAAGCAGCTCATCTAGCCCATCCCCTTAAGGCCTCAAGTGGGGGTAACAGTCTCCATCAACTGGTTCAAGATTTGGATTTGGCCAGTGGAGGGAACCCATATCTCCCCCACATCCCCCCAGGAAGAACACTTACCTCTGGCCATCGCTGTGCTTCCGTGTTCTTTCCAAGAGAACTATGGACTTGGGTGACTCCTATAATAATAATAATAATAATAATAATAATAATAATAATAATAACTTAAGTTTTTCTAAGCTGGAATTAGCTCCCACCTATATTTGACTTTTATGCTATCAATATGTCCATCCCAATAGTGACCTTTTTATTAGAAAAGCCCAGATTCGGGGACTTGTGGGAAGATGGCAACCAAGAAAAGCAGTTTTTATGAGTCCTGCTAACACTTGATCTCTATTGCCACAAAATCAGCGCTTTTCATAGCCAGAAAACACAATCAGCAGAGAAATAAAAAATGTAAACACATGGAACAGAGAAAAAGAAGACAAGAAGTATAACCAGAGAACAGAAAAGACACCAACCCGCACTGCAACAGTGGAGCTGCACCATCGCCATCTTGCCTCACATCACCAGTCTCCGGAGAGGAAAGGTAAACAAGGAGCTAAAGTGAGCAGCTGCGGTTCATTCGGATGTAATTCAGCTGTTCTTTCAGCGCAAAGAACGTCTAAAACACCCAGTGGCCAAGCTCATCACGCCTACCAGGGACTCAGAACAGAGCTCAAAATCAGAAAAGAAATACGATAGCCTCACGACCAAGGGTGTGGTAGCAGCGCCATATTGCCAGCAGTGATGGCAAGTTTACCGTGCCCTCGACAGCTCCAGATCAGCACACACAGTAACCATAAGTGAAAACTGCAGCCCCTAAAGGAGAAATCCCAGTACTGCACTCCCAGGGACTTGTGCAGCTTTAATAATCTCCCTGGGTCTGAGATTTTGCAGTCCAACCCAGCGAAGGAGTAGCGGTGGCAGAGATACCACACCCTAGTCACAGCTCCCCATGGGAAAATGCCCAGCCCGGCATTCCCACAGTCTCGTGCAGCCTTATTTAATTCCCTGGGTCTGAGACTTTGTGATACAACCCAGTAAGGGAGTAGTAGTGGCTGAGATTACCACAGACTCAAGATCCAGAACACCCTAAGTGAAGTCGTAGTCACCCAGGGAAGGCACAAACTTCTGAAATCATGGGTAAGAGGAACAACAATAGAGCAATGAACACCCACAACCCCATATTATCAGAACCTGATAACACAGAAATTCAGAGATCTCCAGATGATCAAATCAGGAATATAACTGTAGAAATAATACAGGACATGGAAAAGAATTTAGAGAGAGTCTAAAAGAAATAAAGGATGCAATCATTGAGATAAAGGCATCAATTCAAACTATAAGCAATTAGACCACATGGAGAATAGAATCTTGCTCCTAGATGATGATCACTCCAAAAATGAACACATAATTTATAACTTAGAAAAAAAATCAAGACAGCAGGAATCTGACATTGAATAATTATGGGCCCATTTTAAGAGAACTAACCTAAGAATAATCAGAATACAGGAAGGAAAAGAAGGTGAATCTAAAGGGATCAATAATCTCTTCAAAGAAATAATAGCAGAATATTTTCCAAACATAGAGCAAGAAGTCGATACACGGGTCCAGGAAACTTATAGAACTCCCTTTAGACAGGATCAGAGAAGAGGTTCCCCACACCACATAATTGTCAAAATGACCAACGTAGAAGCTGAGCAGAGAATCTTAAAGGCAAAAAAAAACAAAGGCCCAAGTGACATTCAGAGGCAAACCAATTAGAATCCCTCCAGACTTCCCAAACCAAGTCATGAAAGCCAGAATGGCTTATAGTAACATATTCCAAACTCTGAAAGAAAACAACTTCCAGCTAAAAATTTTCTACCCAACAAAACTATCTATCAAATTAGTTGGGGAAATAAGAAGCTTCCATAACAAACAGAAACTGAAGGAATTTATGCCTTCAAAACCAGCGCTAGGAAAATATTCAGAGATTAACTACAAAGAAGAAATAAGTAATACACACCAGAACCAGAGAAACAAGATTTTCCATCCAGCAGACAACTAAGCAAAATAGAATATAAAAATCTTTGGAGATTCATTATTTTAGTCTTTTAACTATTTTTAAATTGTATTGTTTTGCTTTTATTGTTGCTAATTTTCTGGATTTCTATTTGGAATATTAATATACCTTCAGAAATAGCATTTGGAAATATTTTATCCCATTCTATCAGTAACTTTTAATTCTGTTTACATTGTCTTTGGATGTAATTTTTTTGAAGTTTATTCTTTTTTTGCCTGTGCCTTTGAAATCATATCCAAGAAATCACTGCCAATTTCAATGTTGTGAAATTTTATGACCCAGGTTTCTTCTAAAAGTTTATAGTCTTAAGATTTACATTTAGGTCTTTTTATTTTGAGTTAATATTTGTATATAGTGTTAGGTACGGGTCCAATTTTATTCTTTTTCATGTATTCTTTTTCAACAATATTTAGTGAAAAAAATTATTTCCTTAACCAAATGTTCTTGGAAACCTTGTCAAAAATAACTTGACCATGTATAGAAGAATTTATTTCTAGGCTTTTTATTTTACTTCACTGGTTTATATGTCTGCCTTTATAGCAATACTACACTATTTTTATTATTGTAGCTTTATAAGGTTTGAAATCAGAAAATGTACATCTTTTAGCTGTGTTCTTTTTTGAGATTGTTTAGAGTTCATATTTCATGTTAGGATAGATTTTTTCCTGAAATAAAGTATGATGGTTTCACCTTAAAAAAAATCCTCTGGTAAGAAAGAAAACAAGAATGTAATATTGAAATATTATCTCTTAAGTGATCAAAAGTTTGATATCAGACAAATGAATCTGTTATGTGAGATAATCATTGTTAATTTTGGATAAATTGCTATATTAAAAAATAAAGCTACATTAAAAAAAGGGATGAGGAGGGGATGGGTGGGGATTGGGTAGGGGCTAACTGGGTGATGTGTCCATGTATCTCTACATAAGATTTTTACACCATCTATTATGATGTATGGATACAATGCACCAATAAAAAAATTAAAAAAAAGCCCAGATTCCATTCCTCCAGCTATCAGTTTGGGACACTGTGCTTCCATTGATGCAACCTATAGCGCAAAACCCCCAGGTAGACATGCAAACATATGTTATCCAAGAGGGGGCAAGAACAGTAGATCAAGCCGGGCGTGGTGGTGCACGCTTGTAATCCCCGCGCTTGGGAGGCATAGACATGAGGATCGCGCAGGTTTAAAGCCAGCCTCGCTGGCTTAAGAGACCCTGTTTCCAAATAAGAATATAAAAATAGGTCTGGGAGTGTAGCCCAGAGGTAGAAGGGCTTCCAGGAACCCCAGTACCACCAAAAAAAAAAAAAAAATCAATTTCTTAGCAAAGGGGCAGAAACCCTCAGGAAGGCAATGTCTGTAAGTTGTTGTTGGGGATCCAGGACACAGCACACAGAAGGCAAAGGGCATTCTAGAAGAGTCTGAAGGATGACATAATCTGAGCAGAAATGTTAGTTGTGGGATGCCTAGCAGCCACTACTGTACCAAGTACCTGGATGGGGGCTGTATTGAGGGGCCTTGCTGAATGGGTGGCCAAAGGAGAGAAAAGAAAGCAGAGAGATGGCAAACACAAGAGCCTTGTCCCCGCTGGCTTTTGACCAGTCATTTAAAAATTTTTACTAAAGGTAAAACTTTTTACCTTTAGTAAAGGTAAAATTTTTAGCTTTAGTAAAAATTTACGTTTTTTTTTTTTTTTTGGTGTGTGTGTGTGTGTGTGTGTGTGTGTGTGTGTGTGTGTTACTGAGGATTGAACCGAGGGGCATTCTTCCTCCAAGCTACACCCCAACCCTATTTTTTATTATTATTTTCATTTATTTTTATTTTTTTATTTGCGCATTGTAGTCCTACATCACATTGGAATACAAGACTTGAGAGGATATACAAGCACACATCATCCAATTAGCCCTCATCTAATCTCCATCCCATTCCCTCCCCCTCCCTCGATCACCTTATCAAAGATAAGGTGATTATCTTTGATACATTTGTTTACTGTAGCTCCTGAGTTTTAAAGAGGTTCCAGCCTCCCCCATCCCATCCCATCTGATTGGTCACCTTAATTGCTTCTCTATAGAGCCCTTCCCACAACCTGACCTCCTGTTACCCCTTTCCTCCTAGTTTTTGCTAATCAGGGTAAGCATATGGTTTTATTTTTATTTTTTGGTGGTACTGGGGTTCCTGGAAGCCCTTCTACCTCCAGGCTACACTCCCAGACCTATTTTATATTTTTGAAACAGGGTCTCTTACGCCAGAGCGGCTGGCTTCAAACCTGCGTGATCCTCCTGTCTCCACCTCCCAAGCGCAGGGATTACAAGCGTGCACCACCACACCCGGCTAACATCTGGTTTTAATTTTTTTATATTTCTCTGTGCTTGCCACATTGCAAGTTCCAATCCCACTCTTGATGGCTCCAGTAGTAGCCTGGCCACCCGGAGGACTCTGATCCCGACCCTGCTGGCTCCAGCTCCAGCCTTGCCTCATGGTAGGCCCCAATCCTGGCCTTGCTAGCCCCCGCACCAGCCTAACCTCTCCGCTGGCTCCGATCCCAGGCTCGGAGGCCCCAGCACCGGCCTTGCCTCATGTCAGGCTCCGATCCCAGCCTTGCTGGGCCCAGCACGGGCCTTGCCTCATGGCAGGCTCTGAAATCGGCCACACTAGCCCCAGCACCAGCCTAACCCCTCGGCAGGCTCCGATCCCAGCCTCGGAGCGCCCAGCACCCACCTTGCCTCATGGCAGGCTGATCCTGACCTCGCTGACCCTGGCACCAGCCTAACCCCTCCGCAGGCTCCAATCTGAGCACCCTCTTCACCCAGCAGGTTGTCCCACGTTCCCAAGGGTGCGTGGTGGTAGCATTCTGCCTCTGGGGTTATTTCTTCAAAAGTTCCAGGTGTATGATATCAGATCTCTGCCTCCCCTGAGTACTGGCCACTGCCATTACCACTGCCTCCACCATTTCAAATCTTTCCCACGCTTTTTTCCCCACACTGCGTGCTGACCTGTGTTCTTAAGCATATGCAACGGTAGGACCTTTGGGGTAATTTCTCCAGAAGATAAGGTTGGTAGGATCAAATTTCTGCCTCTCCCAAATACAAGCCTCCACCGCCATCACAGCAACTGCTGCCAACACTGCCTTCCTCCAAGGTCTCCACTGAACTCTCTTCTTACAGGTGATGTCCAGGATTCGTAAGGATGTGAAGAAGAAGCAGTACTCCTTCGCGGGGAATTTTTCTAAAAGTTCCAGTTCAGTTGGGTATGTTTTGTCTGCATCTCCAGTATCCTGCCTGCCACCGCAGCCATTTTGACTCCTCTCCAATATTTTTCTTTTCTTTTGTCTTTTCCTTTTTCTTTTTTAAGTAAGAAAAGACAGTATGTGTTGTTTGAGGAGATTGTGGGATCAGGCACTCGGTAGCAATGAATTTTTTTTCTTTCCTCCCTTCCAGGAGCGAAGTCCAACAGCCTCACCAGGCAGAGCAGAATCTGCTGTTCTAAGCACACCACAGCCTGGTGCAGCACAGCAGTGCTAGTTCCTCTGTACCCACAGCTTGGCCTCTTGTTTGGTACTGGGCCTCCTGGAACTTGGGTTTGGCCTCCTGCCCCGTACCATGCCATCCTGGGGATAGGCCGGGCCACCCGCCCCCCGCCAGAGGCACCAGACCCTCCGGGCCCGAGGCTCAGAACCTTCCAGGGGGCCGCCAGGCCACACGTGCCCCCCACCCGGGACCCAGGGCCTTGCAACCCAGGCCATGGTCCTTCCAGTGGGCTGGCTTGCCCCGCGCGCCCCCTACCCAGGACCCAGGGCCTCCTGACCTTCCGGGGGGCGGGCGTGCCCCACTCAACCCCCACCCAGGGCCAGGGCCAAGCAACCCGTGCTGCCGGGGGTCCGGCGTGCCCCGTGCTACCCCCACCCAGGGCCCAGGCCCTTGCTGCCCGGGCCTCCAGACCTGTGGGGAGTCCTGTGTGCCCCGCACGACCCCCGCCCGGGGCCCAGGGTCTTGCAGCCCAAGCCCCAGTTCTTCCGGGGGTCCGGCATGTTCCCTGTGACCCCCACCCGGTGCCTAGGGCCTTGCCGCCCAGGCCTCTAGTCCTTCTGGGGGTTCAGCGTGTCCCGCATATTCCTTATTTTTTTAAACAAGATCTCACTAAGTTGTGGAGAGCCTCACTAAGTAGCTGAGGCTGACTGCAAACCTGCGATCCTCCTTGTCTCAGCCTCCCAAGTGCTGGGATTACAAGCGTGCGCCACCACACTGGCTTTAGGCTTACTTTTTTACATATGCTAATAGGCAAATTAGACTCACTTTGAGTGTATGGGTTGAATCTTTCCATATAATATTTAGCTTAACTGTGCAAATAGTAAAATGAACACTCTAAATCAAAACAACACACACAGAATCCCCCCACTGCTGCTACTCACACTCTAATGGGATGTCATCTATTCCCATTCTCGTACCCCAGCTCAGGCATACATTTCATTCAGTTATAATCACTGTACATAGAATTTTGTATCCTGCAAGCTTTCTTTAAATGCTATATTGTGAGCATTTTTCATGCTGCTGCATAATCTTGATATTTGTTTCAACAGCTACATGATCCAGCGATTCAGATCCCTTTCTTCCTCCGACTTCTCTCCATCTGGCTAATTCTCTACCCAAAGTATAATCTCCTTTAACAGATACCAGAAAAAAAAGAAAAACACAAAGAGCATCAGATAAGGCCAAGGGGAAACCTGACTTGAGAGGCAGGCTTAATTTCTTTTCCACCCCAATCTCTTTCTGCAGCTTTACTTTCAGACCCCGAAAATAATTTATCTAGAGTTCATGAGGAGAGGAAGTATATTTTCGCTTTCTGCTGGCTATGAAAACAAGCACTTCCATGTGGAAGCTCACACAAGGAATAATGGCTGTAGCTACCTCCAGACCCAGTGATCCTTTGTCAATTCCCAGAAACCAGCTGTGGAGCAGAAAGAGCCCCCATGCTGGGAAGGCACAGTGGTGTGGGCAAGCGCTGAATGCTGGGAAAGGCTGGCACACAGACTTGTAGCTGGAGGGCAGGGAAGGGTGGGCAGACAAGACAGGACTGCACAGACCATGAGAGCTGGGTTGGGGGGCCACAAATGCCAGGCTGGTCTGAGAGCCTGCCTGCTCTGGGAAGAGAGGACTTGAAGGTGTATTGTAAGATGATCGTCATTCTGGGAGTAGTGTAGAGATTTGAGACTACTTTGGTAACATTTTTTAATCTTTCCTACATATTTTGATTTGTACATTGTAATTATACATCATGGGAGATTCAAAGTGATATAGACATACGTGCACACAGCACTTGGTATGTTTCTATCCGGATCCCACCCCTTCCTGTACGTGTTAGTGAGATCAGTACTGACACCTTCATATATGGACAAAGAAAGCATTATTTGAACTATTTCCTTCATCATCTCTCCCTTTGGGCAACAATTTTTCTAAGCCAGAATTAAAATATAAGTGGTAACTATGGCTTACATAGAGCCTCTATGTGCCAGTCGCTGTCCTGGGCTCTCATACAAAATAATTCGTTTAATCCTCACGCATCTATGAGGTAGATCCTATCACCACTAGAGATAAGTGAAACCCAAAAAGAGTAAATGGCATTCTAAAGGTGACACGGCTACCAAATGGTGACAGGGGACTTGAAAACAGGCAGCCTAGCTTACAGCTCCATGGGTCCTGCTTGGAACCAATACGCTAAGTGCAATCCACACGCCCAAGATCTAGACCAGGGCCAGCCAATTCTGCCTGGATAGGTCATATAGTCAGTATTTTAAGTCTTTCCACCATAAAGTCTTTGTCAAAACTATGCACTGTGCTGAAAGCAGCCATGGGTAAGGTATAAATGGATGAACTTCATTCATAGAGCTATAATTTATCTTTCATAAAATATTCAGGTGTCGAACCGGGCGTGGTGGCGCACGCTTGCAAACCCCACACTTGGGAGGCGGAGACAGGAGGATCGTGCAGATTTGAAGCAGCCGTGCTGGCTTAAGAGACCCTCTTTCCAAATAAAAAGTATAAAATAGGTCTGGGAGTGTAGCCCAGAGGTAGAAGGGCTTCCAGGAACACCGATACCACCTAAATAAATATATAAATAGATAAATAAATAAAATGTTCAGGTGTCATCAAATGCTTTTCTTCATTTTATTTTATTGTGGTGCTGGGGATTAAACCTAGGGGCAGTCTACCTATAAGCTCTACTCCTTAGCCTCCATTTTGTGTTTGGATTAGGGTTTTGCAAAGTTGCTGAGAGGCTTGCTAAGCTGCTGAGGCTGGTCTTGAACTTGAGATCCTCCTATCTCAGCCTCCCAAGTACTGTAATTACAGGCATGCACCACCATGCCCAGCTCTTTTTTTTAACAACCATTTAAAAATGTAGAAACCTTTTGTGGTTAGCAAGAAATAGATTCTAAAGTTTATAAGGATTTTTGACAAAGGGGCCAAAAACATACACTGAAAATAAGATAGCCTCTTCAACAAATGGTGCTGGCAAAACTGGTTAACCATATACAGAAAATTGGATATCAATCCCACTTTTTCACCCTGTAGAAAAGTCAACTCACGATGGATCAAAGACTTGGAAATTAAACCAGAGACCTTGAAGCTCCTTGAAGAGGGCATAGGTCCAACACTACAACACACAGGCACAAATTTCCTCAACAAGACCCCAAAGGCACAACAAATTAAAAGGAGAATCAATACATGGGATTGCATGAAATTGAAGAGCTTCTGTTCAGCAAAGGAAACTATCAAGAACCTCAATCGAGAGCCAACAGAATGGGAGAAGATTTTTGCCACCTAAACCACCGATAGAGGACTAATATCTAGAATATACAGAGAACTCAAGAAACTCAACACTAAGAAAACAAAGCATCTAATAACAAAATGGGCAAATGAACTAAATAGACACTTCATGAAAGAAGAAATTCAAATGGCCAATAAATGCATTAACAGAGAGATGCAAATCAAAACTACCCTGAGATTTCACCTAACTCCAACTAGAATGGCAATCATTCAAAACACAAACAACAACAGATGCTGGCGAGGATGTGGAGAAGTGGGAACTCTAAGACATTGTTGGTGGGATTGCAAATTAGTGCAACCACTTTGGAAAACAGTATGGAGAATCCTCAGAAGAATGGGAACAAATCTACCATTTGATCCAGCAATACCACTGTTGGGTATCTACCCAAAAGATAGGAAGCCAAACTAACAAACTAATGCAACTGTATCTATGTTCATAGCTGCACAATTCACCATAGCCAAACTATGGAACCAGCCAAGATGTCCATCAACAGATGAATGGATTACAAAACTGTGGGATATGTACACAATGGAATTTTACTCAGCCATCAATAAAAACTCAATTACATCATTTTCAGGGAAATGGATGGAACTGGAGGACGTTATGCTAAGTGAGATTAGTCAGTCACAAAAAATAAGAAAGCAGATGCTTTCCCTAATATGTGAAAACTAAGAAGAAATGGGTCATAGGAGGAACTCTTGAAAGAGGAAATCCTATAGAGGAGCAAACAAGACCAACCTAGAGAAGGAGAAAGGAGGGGGGAAGAGGAAAATCTCTAAAACACACAATGTACTTAAACATATCGAAGTCAATCACTAAGCCAAGCAAGGGAGGGAGGGACGGGGAGGGAATGGGGTGGGAATTGGGTAGGGGTTTCTGCTCCGGTCTCCTCAGTTTGGTTTCATTGTGCTGACAACCTCAACTAGCATCATGGACCACGAGGAAGCAAGGCAGAAACACACAGGAGGGAAAATCCTGGGCTTCTTTTTCTAGGGATGTGAAACGTGTACAAAAAAGCCTCCATGGACAAAAATAATAAATAAATAAAGTTTATAAGGAGAGGCAAAAGACCCAGAATAGTCAATACAATGTTAAAGAAGGTCAAAGCCAGAGAACTGATATTACCCAACTTCCTATAAAGCTACAGTAAGCAAGGCAGCATGTTATTAGCTAAGAACACACACAAACAGAGCCAAAGACCAGCTCTGGCCAATCCAGGGGTTCTTGGAGGTGAGCGAGGAGTCAACCCTTTTCAGAGGCGTGACTCTGCCATTCAGGGTCAATGCTTTATTTTTATATGCTTTAACACGGCAGTATTTGGTATTAACAACTTTTGACAAAACATACCCTCAGTACACCTGGGTATAAGCAACTTTTGGCAAAACATATTTTTACACAAATTTCTCAACACGCACCTGCCCTGATGAGCTCATATCCCGATACCGTGGTTGGGAAAGAAAAAAACACCCAAAATTATCCAAACTAACATCATACAATTCATTCTGGTTGCCTAGCCACAGAAATCAATTCTATTCAATATTAACCTAAATAACAATGTAATTCTGAATAGCTGGAGAGCACATTCACACCCAAGGCTAAACCAAAAGTTAAAAAAAAAAAACAAGAGGCTTTTCCATTGAAAAGGACACAAAGATTATAAAAGATCTTTAAAGATTTTACATTTATGTTTCATATTTTAAAATACAAAGTGTACAATTTATTAAGTTTTTTTTTTATCTTTGGTCAGAAAACACCCAAAAGGGGGGGCCCCACCTGGCCGATCTCTCCATCACCCATAATAAACTTTAACTAAACTTATCCTTATAAACACTATACATACTATTTCTACTTTTAAAATTAACTGCTAATTTTATCTATTTTAACCACTAGGTATTCTATTAACTTATTCTGACCCAACCACCAAACCCACATTGAACTTATTTTTCTAACATACAATGTCTACACCTAATTTTTTATAATGCCAATTATACTGTTTACTAAGAAAATTCTTTTCTGCTTTAGTGAGCAAGCACCAAGGAGGACCCTGCCTACCCAACTTCTTCATAAGTCTGTTTTCCTTTAACCCTTACTATCCATACTCCATCCTATATTATTCCTGTAAAGGGCGGGAGGGCTATGTATCGATTAGCTCTGACTCCCTGAAGTGGCAATCATGGACACTCTTTAATCATATAAGCTGGCCCAATTAATTTTGCAGGCGTCATGTCAGGCTTTTCCTCAAAAGAGTCAGCATCTATAAATAACTGTAATTGTTTCCATTTTTACTAGCCAGATTCTTACTATTTGGGATTTTATAAATTTCTGAGCAATTCCCAGGTTTCTTAATACCCTTTTTCCTGTAACATCTTCATATGCAAAGAACAGCATGTCTCATTGAGACCACCCAGATCATTTGGCTTGATTGATAATTCAATTAAAACCAAATACAAAACAGGAAGGCCTCCTCTCACAGGGACCTTGTCAAACAGCTCAAGGGACCCGGGCCTCACCAAAATAGATCAATACAACAGAAGAGAGAGACCAGATAGACTCACAAAAGCATAGTCAACTGGCCCTTTACAAAAAACAAAGGCAGGAGAGAAATGAGAATCTTTTCATAAAATGTGACTGGAATGACTAGACATAAAGACACGAGTAAAGAATCTAAAAATGCAAAAATTACTTTTAACTCCTGGCTTATACAAAAAAAAAAAAAGCAAGTAGGCTACATTTGACAAGGGGCCATAGTTTGCCAACCAACCCCCAACCTAGACTGATACTGACAAGAAGTTATGCAAAGGCCTCTGGTGATGAGCAATAGCCCTCTCAGGATGAGGCAGGAGAATCGAAATAGTAGATACTGAAGGAGAAAAGGAAAAGAGAACACAGGACAGACAGAGCACATTAAAAATATAGATAAACATTATATTTAACACAGCAGGGAAAACCAGAAAAAGAAGAGGAGAAATATTTATGAGAACTTCCTTCAGTATCAGCAGGGCTGGATGCAAAGGGGGCTGGCCCTAGTCTGCATAGCCCCCAAACCAGGACCAGACCAGGGGAGACAGGTTGATCCTTGTAGAACAGCTGGAAGCCCCCAAAAAGGAATGGGTGGCCCAGGGTGCCGATCCAAGCAGACACTGGAGATTGTGGTACACACACCAGACAGAGGTGAAAAGCTTGGACACCCCTAATCTGGACTTCTCCAAGCTTCTGTTTCCTCACCTATATGGTGAGTTTGGTAATGCCTGCCTCATGTAGTTGGTATGAGGATAGAATGATCATTTGGAAACAGGATCTTGCTAAGTTGCAGAGATCATTGCTAAGTTGCTTCGAATCTGCGATCCTCCTGTCTCAGCCTCCCAAGCACTGGGATCACAGATGTGTGCCACCACACCCAGCCATGACATGAAGGTTAGATGTGTGTAAACAGTCAGCACCGTGTCTGACATATACAAGGCAGTAATTGGTGGTTACAGTTGTTCTAATTTCAGTATCAGAGAGGCGGTTGACATGGATCATCTTTCCAGAGCCTTGCAGCCTTAGTGTTCTGGGATTTCCAGCTAAATGCTCAGAAGTCCACATTTTTGGTTTGGTAATGTGATGATTCATGTTATCACCCATGATAACAGCCCTGGGGTGTCTCAAAGGGGCAATGCCTGGAATCTAAACATGAAGTGTCCAGACCTGAAAACCAGATAGGAACTTAGGGCTATTCCGTCTTGTCCCCACTGACTCCAGGAGGGATGTGGGCCCCAACCCTACTCTCTGCTTCCTACCAACTACATGGGAAGACAAATTCTTGCACACAGTAGCACACAGTAGCTCGAGGCATCGTGGGAGAAATTATCAGAGCACTTGTGACATAATGGAACCTAAGTCACGGGACCTCAAGGCAACTTTTCAAGCTCACAAATCTATGAATGGCTTTGGGCTTCTGGAAAAATTCCCACCTAGGTAAGGTCAGTAAGGGAAAAACACATGTATTTTTCCACCCTGATGGGAATGAAAGAGAAAAGTGCCTGTGCATGCTCTGAGGAACTCATTTGACTGAGCTCAGTCATCCAGGGAACACGGAGCTGTGACCTTCGGGGCCTGGCACCAGCAAACGGCCAATCCAGCCCGGGCTTTAGCCAGGTACAGTCACATGGCTTCTGCCTCAGGAACACGCCTTCCAAAGCAGCAGCTCTCAACCCCTCACCTGCTGCCTGGATCCCCCCACCTCCAAAGATTCAGATGTGTTTGACCTGGGCAGTACCCGGTTATGCTGAGCCTGTACAGTTTTAAAAGTCCCTCAGATGAAGCTGGGCATGGTAGCACACACTTGTAATTCCAGCATTTGGCAGGCTGAGACCAGAGGATCGCGGTTCATGGACAGCTTCAGCTAATTACTGAGGCCGTCTGCAACTCAGTGAGACCTGGTTTCAAAATAATGAATAAAAAATAGGGTAGGGGGTGTAGCTCGGAGGTCAAATGCCTCTGGATTCTACACCAGATCTGCAAAAAAAAAAAAAAAAAAAAAAAAAAAAAAAGTCCCTCAGATGACACTCATGGCATTGCAAGGTTAAGAGCCTAATTCTACAAGGAAACCCAACTTTTGTTAGCCCAGCTGCTGCCAGAGTGTGTGGGGTGATTGCACAAGCCAAACTAAAATGGCGTGTGCTCTCCGATTTATAGATCTCCTTGATGTTCATCCACTTATACTGTGTCCAGAGCACAATTGTCCACTCTCCCCACTTCCTCCAGGAAGGCCAGCCATTTGGTGAGCTTGAGCAAGCAATTAGTGTCTCACATCTTGACTTCCTCATCTATAAAATGGGAACAAAGCTGACTTCCCCTGTGAGGAGCAAAGAGCAGGAAAGTGCTGTGCGTGCAGAAGGCCATACACACGGGAGGAGACTGGGCTCTCTGGAGGGAAGGAGGGAGTGTCCCCGGGCACCAGGGAGGAGGGTCAAGGCTAACCAGCAGGAGTGGAACTCAGGTCAGGTCTCAAGCATATTAAACTCCTGGGCTCTTTGAAAAGCATAATGCCCTCGCAACAGTCCTAGAGACAAGTTTATGGCCCTTTTGTCCTTTTTATAAACTCAGAGAAGCCACCAGCTCCTAGGAGCCATGCCAGGAAGAAAGGGGAGGCCTAAAGTCAGCCCTGTCACCCACTAAGAGCAAAACAAGCTGTGCTGGTGAGCACAAAGGGGAGGACAGAAGCAGGCCCACACTGTCCCTGCCCCATGCTGGACCAAATCCTCTGCTCCTGGGGACTGGGAGCAGGCCCTGCCTGTCACCAGCTGTGGGGCTGAGTCAGAAAACCCCAAGTCACACCTGGATGCTGCTCCAGCCTCAGGATGCCAGTGCCCTGAGGAGCACAGGTGTCCTTCTGTCGGTGTGGTGCTTGGCAGCCACAAGCCACTGTCAACGGAAAGTGACACTGAGGTCAGAGCATCTCTGGGGCAACTGGGGTGTCCTCTGAATATGTGTCTCTGAATTCTAGCATGACTGAGGGGGCAGAACTCTGAAATTGCCTTATTCACTACTTCCTCAGGAACCCAGTGATCCAGGGAGGTTGGTACAGGTGCCAAAGTCCACTCAGTAAGGCGCTAACAGGGCTGTGTGCAGAGCGCAGTTCTCCTTACCCCGGTCTTGTGTGCTTTCTTTGGGATGACAACTCCCCGCCTGATTTTGAAGCATCAAGCAAAATATGTTTGCTTGTTCATTTTTTTCCCATGTCCTGCTAACCTACCTCAGTGATTTCAATTAATGATATTTTTTCCAGCACTGGGGATCGAACCCACAGGCATTCTGTCTCTGAGCTACGCTTGCCGCCCTATTTTTTATTTCTTTATTTTTGAAGCAGGGTCTAAGTTGCAGAGGGCCTCACTAAGGAGCTGAAGCTGGCTGCTAACCTACATTCTTCCTGTCTCAGCCTCCCAAGTACTGGGATTACAAGCATACACCACCATGCCCAGCTGCCACTGTCTTTTTGAAGGAGGTTATAAGGGTTATTTGTTTTTTCTTCTGCCCAGAGTTATAAACTTCTAGAAATATATGCAGCTGCCCTGTCTGCAAAGCCAGTATTTTTAGCTGCCCTTACTGTTTTCAATTTAGGCTTATCAAGAATGATTTAGGATTAACAATGTCATAATCTTCAGATAGATTCAGTCTCTAGTCTTTTGAGATTACAAAAGCCATTGGAGACAGTTTGAAAAGTCCCAATCCACCATTGTCAAAACATCAGTGTCTTATCCACTGGCCAGAGGAGAACCGCCACTCACCCCAGGACCCAGGCTAGGTGGAGACTAGCACATCCTCCCATGTCCATTCCCGGCTGCATACCTCCTATCCAACTTTGCACACCCCGTGCCCCAGGAGGATGCAGCCCTGGCAGCAGAAAGCGCATTCAAAATTGACCTGCAGTTTTGCCCATGGCCTCAAATATTTCACTTTTCCATGGTATTTTTCTCAACTTTTTCATGGAGACAATTCAGGCCAACCCAGAGCCAGGAAGGAACAAGCTATAGAAGAGAGTCCCATGGTGACGAGGACCAAGCAATCCTTTGCTCACAGCGTGCTAGAGACTAGACTGGTCCCAGTCTAATGTCCTCCATCACCACCTCCCGGCTCCAACTGTGCTGCAGCCACTGTGGACAGAACCTTCAAAGCCACCAGGAATGCCCAAGTTGAGATGAGGCAGGAGCGGTGAGCAGGCAGCCCCAACAGGAAGGGGGAAATTCTCAGGGATCGCATGGTCTCCCCCATTAGGAAGGTCTCCTCCTAGACACGGGGGGGGGGGAGGTTGTGGTATAAAGAAGGGGCTCTCTGCAGCTACTATTCTTCCCCAGGATGCAGGAGGAAACAGTGGCTGAGACAGAGGCGCACAATGGCCTTTCCCAGAGCCCAGCACCCTCCCCAAAGAGGTCTGGGGTGTAGCTCAGTAGAGCACTTGCCTGGCATGCATGAGGCTCTGGGTTTGGTCCCCAAAACTGCAAAAATAAACAAAAGAAAATCAGCCTGGGCTATAAATTCAGGACTTGGGAGGCTGAGACGGGGGAACCACAGGTTCGAGGACAGTCTCACCAATTAGTAACCTAGTGAGGCCCTGATTAAAAAATAAAAAATAAAAAGGGCTGCGGTTGGGGGTTTTATCTTGAAGGTGAAATGCCCCTGTGTTCAATTCCCAGTACCAAAAATAAAATAAAAATTTAAAGCTGGGCCTATGCATGTTGCTCAGGGATAGAGCCCTTGCCTAACATGTATAAGGCCTTGGGTTCAATCTCCAACACTACAGAAACAAACAACAAAAAAAACAAAACACCGCCCTGCTGGCCTCTCCCTCTGAGCCAGGCCTCTTTATTCACCAGCTTGTTCTCACTTTCACCCCATGACCCTACACTCCAAAGCTGGCAGGCTGGCCTGGCTCAAAATACCATTTATACCATGCCATAAGAGCTCCCCGCTTCCCACGACAGCCAATCTAAATTTGAGACGTGCCCTGTGACTGAAGGTCAGTCCTTCAACCTCTGTTGAAGGGAAGAATTCATTTTGTGTAGATGTAAAACAAAAGAGATCTAACTTTAAGAATGTAAATCGAATCATTTTAGAAGTGTCTGTAAGCCCAAAGGCACTCTGACCACCTCTCTTTGTGGCCTGTGTTGGGATTTCAGCATCCTACTGAAGCCAAGTCCTCGCCTCCCCTTACACCACCTGAGCATGCGCTCCAGTCTAGATGGCCGGCTCCCTGCCCCTCAGTCCCTGGGCGAGCCCCACTCCACCTCTGTGCACACACTGCGCCCCGCCCTTGCTCACCGTCTCTTCTCACTGGGTTTATTTTAGTTCCACTAGTTTTATAGCTCTCAAGGAGTCTCACCTCCCCCTTGGGACTTCTCCAGCCCACATGCAGCCCTGAGTTCTTGGAACCCTGTTGCCTCGATTACAGCTACTTGCACCTATTCCAGTGCTTAATTCTTCCACTGTAATTTTATAAAAATCCATCCTCTCTCCCCAGCGTGTGTCTCGCATTTGCCTAAGTATCTGCCAATCAGGTTCAGCCCAACTTGGGTTCTTCGAAGGGTGCTCAGACAGTTAATTGACAGCAGCCAAAATGTAACTTGATGAAAATGGTAATTGACAAGTCCTAAAAATCTATGGGGCTCAGGTGACATCCCAGGGAAGTGGAGCTTTTGAGCCCCCAGAGAAAAATCCCAGACCCGTCCTGGCTGCTCTGGCAGGACCGTGGAGGCAAGCCTGTGAGTTGCTGCAGGGTGGGGCAGGTTCAGCCATGCAAGGCAGAGGAAAGAACCTGACAGCCAGTGCCAGGGGGGGCTCTGCCGGCACCCAGGTGGGGGCCCGAGCAGGCACCCTCCCCGCTCAAGTCAGAAGTATGAAGGCCACCAGAAGTACTCCAAGGCTCCTTTTCACTCTTACTTGGAAACACAGTATGTCTAGGAGGCCAGGAAGAACTTCCCCCAGGGAAAGAGGGGAAACCAACCTCCAGGAAGGACGCTTCTTGCCAACCAGATGGACCCGCTTTACTTGTGTGAGTTGGGAAAGGTACCTCTGCTCTCACAGTGAGCTCAGCCGGCCCCCACCCTTGGCTGTGCATTGACAGGCCTGTCAAGGGTGCGTTACCAAGGCAACCAGTACTTGTTCACCCGCATGGCAGTCTCCTGGAAGAATTTCTGACCCATTCAAGGAAAGTGAAATTCTAGCAAAAATCATATTTTATTATATCAGTGGTTTCTTGCCAACTTGGTTTCGTTAACTGTGGTTTTGAGATTATTCGGTGTCTGATTTATAAGCTAAACTTTGAAAGCAGGTATCTGTTTTCATATGTATTGCTTAAGCTTATTTTGAATTTTTTTTGGGGGGGGTACTGAGGACTGACCCAGAGGCATTCTACTTCCAAGATATACCCTAGTCCTCTTTTTTTTTTTTTAATTCTTTGTTTTGAAACAGGGTTTCACTAAGTTGCAGAGGGCCACACTATGTAGCTGAGGCTGTGGTCCTCCTGTCTCAGCCTCCCAAGTACTGGGATTAGAAGCATGCACCATCATGGCCGCTATTTTGAAATTTAAAGAGAAGGCCGATCTCGGGTCTTTCCTCTCTTGAGTTCTAATGTCACACAGAGGGTGGCTCTGGACTCAGACTTGGGACTCAGTTCAGGCTCCTTTTCTTATTAGCTGGGTGACCTTGGGCAAGGTACTGAATGTCTCGGTTTTCTCATCTGTAACCTGGCAATGACGGCACACTCCATCCTAAGGGGGGGGGGGCTGGTATGTACAGTCAGTCCTTTGTATCTGCATGTTTTATATCACAGGTTCAATGAACTGCACATCAAAAATATGTTTTAAAAATGTGTCTATACTGAACATATCTAGGCTTTCCTTGTCATTATTCCTTAAACATAGTTACTTAATAGGATTTATATTAAATTAGGTATTAAAGTCATCAAGAGATAGTTTAAAACATACAGGAGACTGCACATGGGTTTGTGCAAATATATTATTTTATAAAAGGAACTTAAACATCTGCAGATTTGGGTTCTCAGAGAGGTCGGGGTGGGGGTCCTTGGAAAAGTATATGTCAGTGCTTGGCATGGGGCTAGACTGTTCTAAGGACCTTATTCAATGCATGTCATTTGATGCGGTCCTCAAACGGTAATGCCTCCAGTACCTGGCAGAGTTGAACAGCTCTGCCCTCTCTCAAGACAGGCACCTGCATTCTGGACTTCCAAGAAACTCAAGTAAATTCCAAGGAGCCTGAGCAGCATGCAGTAAAAAATAACCAAGCACGTAAAGAAAGAAGATATCCATGAGCCAGAATGATCAGGAAAAATAATAGAGCAGAAACAGATCACAAAGTCTCTGGATATTGAAATTGCCAATAAAAACTGCTATGTTTTCAAAACTAATACATCCTCGAGTTTTTTATAGGCACCCCAAATAATATAATAATTGCAAAATTGGTAAAGAACTCAATGTAAATTTGAGAACTGAAATCCCTCATTTTCAAGTTTTTCAATGATCAACTTTAACAGCAAATTCGACACAGCTAAACAGGAATGAACAGACTAAAGGTGTCATCACAAAATACTTAGAATGCAGCACAGAAAATGATGGTTATGGTGGAAGAGAGGTTAGGAAATGCCCTACATGAATGAGCGAGCCTAAAAGACAGGGAGGAAAAGGGCAGGTGGGGGCCCAAGCAGGTACCCTCTGTGCCTTTTGACATAGACGCTGTGTTTTGAGACCTATTGGTTGAGAATTCATGAAAACTCATGAAAGCCACTGAACCACAGAGTTAGGATACAATACAAATACCAGGCAAGGGAGACTCATAGAGAAGTTGATAAACTAGCAAACAAACATACGATATAGACAGTGGTGGTATATTTTTCCAAAAGATGGCCATGTTTCCTTCCATCTGTCAGCCCTTTAATAATGCAACTTGTTATTCCTCCCAAAAAGCTGTGAAGGGCGTCGATTTCCTTCCAGCCCAGCCCTGTAATTTGTATTAACCAACAAAAATAGCAGAAATGACTTTGGGGCCGAAGCATTAGAAGGCCTTGTGGCAGCTGGGCAGGGTGGTGCACTCCTACAGTCCCAGTACTTGGGAGGCTAAGACTGGAGGTTTACTGGTTTGAGGCCAGCAGTGAGACCCTGTTTCAAAATAAGAAATAAAATAGAAGGCTGGGGAAATAGATCAGAGGTAGAACCTGCCTGAGTTCAATCTCTAGTACCACATGGAGGAGGAGAAAAAGAAGTCCACCTCATGGCTTCAATTTGTTCTTTTAGGCCTTGAGGAACCATGTAAAAGAGTTCGGGCTGCCCACATAGAAAGGCAGGCAATGTGGAGGAACACCGAGACCCCAGTTTACAATACCATGTCCCCAGACATTTCATTTGAGAGCCTCCAAGTCAATCCCAGAGGACTCTATGTGCAAACAAGGTGTCCCTGCTGGGGGTCTTTGCAAAGTGCAGATTCAGCAGATTGTGAGTAAATAGAATGGGGCTACTATAAAACACCAAGATTTTGTGCACTTTGCTATGTGGCAAAACATAGCTATGACATAGAAGACCAACAAAATAAAAAATTAGTTATTTGAAAA
Organism: Muscardinus avellanarius; assembly: GCF_963383645.1. Classification (NCBI taxonomy): domain Eukaryota; kingdom Metazoa; phylum Chordata; class Mammalia; order Rodentia; family Gliridae; genus Muscardinus; species Muscardinus avellanarius. Next base: position 22,727,147 of record NC_137801.1, on the reverse strand, counting down.
TATCAACAGTCGACAAAATTCTAAAAAGAATCAGAAAAAAGAGGGTTGGGGATGTAGCTCAGTGGTAAAGCACATATTTAGCAAGCACAAGATTCTGGATTCAGTCCCCAGCACCTGTCCCCAACCAAAAAGAAAAAAGAAAAAAAGAAAGCAAGAAAGAAGGAAATAAAGAGGAAAATGTCACAATTAACTAGTAATAAAAAGGGGAGCATGACTATAGAAGATGCAAACATTGAAGAGATAGTAAAAGAAATCATATATAGTTTTACGCCAAAAACACAGTAATTTACTTAAAATAGCCAGGTGTGATGGTACACGCTTGTAATCCCAGCATTCAGGAAGCTGAGAACAGAGGATTGCAATTTATGGACAGTGAGACCCTTCATGACTCAGTGAGACCCTGTTTCAAAATTGAAAAGACTAAAAAAATAGGACTGGGGGCGTAGCTGTAGAAAGAGAGGCACTTTCAGGAGGGTGCAGTGGTGAACGCCAGCACTTAGGAGGCTGAGAAAGAAGGATCATAGCTTCAAGGCTATTGTGCAGTAACTTAAACAGAGCCTGCTTTAAAAGTTAAAAAAAATAAAGAGGGCTGGGGGTATAGCTCAGTGGTTTAATTACCAGGATCACAGAAAGAGAGAGAAAAGAAAGAGTGAGAGCAAGAGAGAAAGGAAGGAAGGGAAGAAGGGAGGGAGGGAGGGAGGGAGAGGAAAGGCGGGAGGGCCCTGGATTCAATACCCAATGCCATAGAAAAAGAAAGGAAGGAAAAAAGTCAGTTTCATAAATACATACATATATGTGTATATATTATATATGTATATATACACACACAAAAGGTGGGGATGCAAAAAGATAGAATGCTTACAGAGGAAAATTTAGTAATATCTAACAAAACTATACTTGTTTACCTTGTGACCCAGAAATCCCAGTTCTAGGAATTTATGCTGAACTCTATGTCCAACAACGTGAAAGAGACATATGTATACGATTGTCCATGTCAGCAGTATTTGTAATAGCAAAATATTAGAGAAACCTAAACGCCCGTGTGGGTAGGCTAGAGGCATAGCAAAGGCACCTCGTGGAATATCTGCAGCTGCAAAAACTATGAAAATTTCTGAACTTCCAAGACATGACTTTGGGACCTAAAGTTAAGAGAAAAAAATCAAGATGCAAAAAGTGTACAGTAGATTATCTCTTAAGAAAAATTAAGAGTGTATTTTAAAAAGCAAAGGATATGAAACCAATGAAACTGGTTACCTACAAGATAGAACTGGAATGGAAAGTCTAAAGAAGGGGACAGAAACTCTCTGTGTGCATCTTTTCACATGGTTTAACTGTGGAACCAGAACTAAGGTAAAATCAACAGGAAACCCTAAACTAAACAGACAAGCTTAACTTGTCAATCATATGACCACAGCACAAAGGGAACAAAAGAAATAAAGGACTGAATCCAAGTGAATCTTTTTGTGTGTGTGCAGCAATAGGGATTTAATCCAGGGGCATTCTGTATCCGAGCTATACCTCAGCTTTATTTTATTTTTTTTATTTTGAAACAGTCTCACTAAGTTGCTGAGACTCTTACTAAATTACTGAGTCTGGCCTCAAACCTGTGGTCCTCCTATCTGAGCCTCTCAAGTGCTAGGATTACAGGCATATGCCACCATGCATGGCTTAACCTAAGTGATTTTGAACATAATATTTTAATTGATATATTGATTCAGATTATATGCCCATTATTGTAAGGGAAAAAGTATAGCAAAAGAATTTTGAACTTCATTTCTTGGTGGAGATATTTTAATTGCAACTCCAATATTATAATGTATGGATTGTAGAATATAGCTATGAATAAATTCATCAACACATTTCATAACTCTGATTTGCACTGGGGAAGGATAACAATATAAAGTAGGGGGTGGAAATAAAATAGCCCAGTTCTAACTAAAATTAAAAATATATGTATAAATTCACTGGCTTTTTTTTAAAGAAACTTATATTTCTGAGCTGTCACCAAAAGGTTCTAGACATAGTAACACTCCAGCCACAATGGACGTCCCTAGCACCCAGGCATGGATGGGTTCCTAAGTAACATCCCTTACCAACTAGCACTTTGAAGAAAAAAGTTAATCCAGGGGTGGGGCAGAAGAAATGTGAAGCTAGCCTGGAGTAGTTTGTGCCATGAAGTTCAAGCGAAAGAGGCTAAAGCACAACTCTAGACTTAAAGAGTTTGCAAATGCAGGACAAACAAATGAAACATGTAGTTTCTAATGAAAATAATAAGCAAGGACTGAAAATTAATAAAAAGTCATGTAATTCCCCACATTATCACATTAAAGGAGTAAATCACAAATCCTCTCAATAAATGCTGAAGGAGTAGATATAATTCCACATCCACTTCAGATTTTGAAAAAGAAGTGTCTTTGCAAATCAAGAATAAAGTCGAACTGCCTCAGTCTCACAGGAGTACAGGTTGAGTATTTCTTATCTGAAATGCCTGAGGCCAGAAATGTTTCAGGTGTCAGTTTCCAGAAATGCTTCAAAATCTAAGATGTTTCTTTGCTCACAAAAATTTTGGAGCATTTCAGACTTTGGATTTTTCAGATTAGGAATACTCAAACCATATCTACAAAAACATCCTACATGAACACAATACTTACTGGTGAGAAACACATTCCTTTAAACTTGGAAATAATATAAAAATACCTACAACCATTTCATCCATGAAAATTGTAGACCAGGTACCAGTCAGCACAGTAAGGTACAAAAAAGAAATAAGAGGCAGATAGGTTGAAAAGGAGAAGACAAAACCATTATTATCAGAAAGATATCATATCCAGAAGATCTCAGAGAATAGGTAGATCAATTAAAATTTGAAAGAATTTAGTTGAATCTTTTTTTTAAAAAATCAACATGTAAAATCAGTATTTCTATATATCTAAAATAAACATTTTCAAAAGAAAAATTTAAGAATCTATTTGCTATACAACAAAAAATATAGGCCTAGAAATACAACGAACAAAATATGTACAGTACCTCAAAAGAGAAAACGAAGTCATCACAGAAGATCTAAATACATAGCCATGGTTTTCAAAACTCAATATTATAAAGATATATATTTTCAACTTGATTCATAGAGTTCAATGCAATATTTATCAAAATCCCAACATGTTTACTTGGTAGCTTTATAGTCAAATTGATATGAAAAGTCAGAGCCAAGACACTTTTAAACAAGAAAGAGAAATAGACTTCTGGTGTCAAGTAGCAGAACTTACTATAAAACTGTAGAGTTAAGACAATGCCTGCATTAGCACAGGGATACACAAATGGATGAACCAAGCAAAAGAGGGCTCTAGACCACTTGGAAGCAGGCGTGAACTTCATCTGTGATCAGAGGTGGCTTTTCAGACCAGTGGGAGAGGGATGAAGGCAAAGCTCGGCGATAGAGCATTTGTCTTGTGCACACGATGCCCTGAATTCAGTCTCAGAACCCTACCCCACCCCACAAAAAAGTGGTGGGAAACTATTTGCTTTTTAATAAATGGAGAGGAAACAATTGGGTATATGTATGAGAAAAAAACACGTAAAATTGGGTTCCTCTCTTACACGGTTCACAAACGTCAGTTGCAGATGTATTGGAATTGACCCGAGAACAGTGACTGTATTAAGTTTTTAGAAAGAAATATAGGAGCTCTTCATAATCTCGAAGAAAGAGACGGAGTTCTTAAATAAGACACACAGAGCACAGATAATAAAAAAGATTAAAAATGCATATACTTTGGAATAGAGACAGCATATACAAGCAACAACAGCTAAGCCGTGTATATTAGAATTCTGACTTACAATCTGTGGCCATCGGCCCAGATGGTCAGGACTTGATTAACAACTGCCATATTCTCTATTTTTGTGTTCCTGTTTCCAACTCGGGTCCGGGCAGAGAAAGCCAAATCCACTCCTCAAGTGAATCCCTTAAGATGCCTGGCTCTTCCTTAGCTTGTCTCGGCTTCCCTGGGCCAATAGCCTACAATCAGAGCAAACCCAGAGCCTTCCCTTTTTCTACCAGAAAGCTCCATTCCCCTGCCCACCTTTAGGTCTCTGCCTGAGGTGTGTCATGGCTCGCTCTAGCAAGCTCTGAAAGAACAGACTCTGTTCATTCTCATCTGGGTGGTCTCCACTGACTTCCACAAAATTGAGAATTTTGCTCACCACAGATAAAGGCTCCATAGAGAGCACAGAAGGACAAGCTTTGGACTGGGAGAACATATTGCCACCAAAGAGCCCGTGCGCAGCAGACGCGGGGAACTCCTAAAAATCCGTGGGAAGAGATTCATTTATAGAAAAATGGGGAAGAGGCTTGAGGGAAAGAGAAACTCAAATGATCAATAAACATGAGGAAACTCCTTGGCTTCCTTAGTAATTAGAAAACCAAAACACCATATAAGGTAAACATGGCAGGCACTCTCATCCTCCTGAGGCTCCTTGAGGGGGCTGGCTTGCCCCAGCTGAGCAGAGAACTTGGGGGAGGATCCCAGGAAGATCAGGCCCATGCCCTGAACCTCCTTTACCTCTGGAGGCTTAAGGGCAACTGCCTTCCTGCCCCAAGCCCAGGCCTCTCATCTGGAAAGGGAGAGAGACCATGCTCATGGCCCTTTCAGTTCAAAGATTCTGCCTTCCCCAACCAAGGGAGAACCAGGGATGGGAGGAGGGGAGGAGAGCTCATGAGCTGTAGCCTCAGGATGAATCAGAGCCCAGCTGACAGCCCCACACAGTTCAATCAAGGCTCAGTAAGCTGCTCCATAGAACCACAGAATGTGGGCAGTCCTTTAGAATTTATCATCAGAATAATCACATCTTTTTTTTTCATACTGGAGATTGAACATACTGGAGATTGAGCCGGACGTGGTGGTGCACGCTTGTAATCCCAGCATATGGGGAGGCTGAGACCAGAGAGGATCACAGTTCACGGACAGCCTCAGCTAGTGAGGCCCTTTGCAACTCAGTGAGACCTTGTTTCAAAAATAAAATGACTAAAAAGTAGGGCTGGGAGTGTAGCTCAGAGGTACAGTTCCCCTGGGTTCCATCCCCAGTACCACAACACACACACATGCGCACACCCACACACAATATACTTCCAGTTCTACTTTTAATTTTGAAACAATGTCGAAGTTGCTGAGGCTGGCCTCAAACCTACCATGCTTGAACCTACAATGCTCCCGCTTAGTATCTCCATTTCAAAGATGGAAACCATCAATGTCCAGGAGGTAGAGTTTGCCCAGGGCCACACAGCACAAGGATCTAGAATGTGCCTCTTTGTGACTCTCCACCTGTGGCCTTCCCCACCACGGTATCGTAGTGCATGGTGTTCCTCACCTCTCCCAAGCCCTGCCCCTCATCCCACAGCCTTTGGGATACTTATATACCTTCAGTCACCTCCACCTCCTATCTGGCAAGAGGCCAGCCAGTCTTCTTGTGTTTAAACTGTTCATTTTGTGTTGTGCTCCATCGAAAGGGCATTGTGCCCCTAACCTCCTGGCCTAAGCACTAGAGGACCCAGCAGGGTCAAAGCATCGGTGTCTCTGAGCAAAAAGGCACTTACCCTGGCTTAGCAGCAGCAGCAGCAGCCCCATGAGAAAAGCACCTGGATGCAGCCCCATGCCAGAGTACTCCCAGCGTCTCAGGCCTCTGGGCAAACGGCTTCCTTCCGCAGACGAATGGGCTAGCACGCCTCCTCCTGCTTTTATACTCCTGAGATATGATAGTGCACCTCTCATAAATTTTACCGTGTTCACCTTTGAAAGAAGGCAGTGGTAAATGATAAATATAATATTGACATTGGGCAGAAGGAAAAAAAAGCCCAGCAGGTAGAAGTACTTTGTGACAACTGTAAACTATAAAGCCACCCCGAATGCAAGTTCTGAGTCAGAAACACGCTCCCACCGTGTCTCGGGAGTGCCACCAAATTGTGCGGTGCACCCCCTTACCCCCGCCTCCAAACCCATGGGAGGCTAGAGGTGTAGGGCCGACGTGCGCACAACACTTTTATTGTCTGCATGTTGAATTGAGAGATGCAAGCCAGAGAGGTGAGGCGTGGGACTGAGCTGGACACCATCAGCAATTTCCTTTGGGGCTGGGTCTAAGCTGGGCAGACCAGGCTGCAACTGGAAGTCTGAGAAATGAAATACCCTTGAGGATCAAAGTTTCCTCCCTCCCCTCCAAGTATGTTTAAATCCCCCTTGACTTGCAGCCACCCCGGAGACCGCGGCCTGAGAGCAAAACTTCCCAGGATCCAGCTGGGAGTCCCATGCTGGCTCCCTTTCCCCTACCCAGATCTTGCTGCCTTGGCTGACCTGGACATTTGTTCATATTTTTAAAGCCATGGTTATAAGTTTTCTTGTCTTGAGTTGAAAGCAAAGCCCAAGCGGGCAGCCCCGTTCCTCATAAATTCCCCCATCCTAGGATGTCATCATCCTTTCTCAGCTGCTCAGCAGAAGGTGATGTGGTGACATGAAAGGAGCCCTGCCAAAGCTTAGCCTCAGCCTCAGGACCACGCATGGACCTTGGGCTGGGCCAGAGGGCGTGGGCACCACCACACTAGCCCTGTTGGACAATGGCTAGTCCCAGGGCCTGGGAGAAAAGGAAGAAGAAAATGTGCTTATGGCCCAGGTCATCTGAGCACAGACACTCCCAGGCACCTGGCCACTTGACTGCCCATGAGGTCAGTGAGAGACCCAGAGCGGCTGTGCCACCATTAGGGTGTCAGGCGTCCTCCCAGCTGGTGCCACCCGCGGCTTTGAGGAGCATCGCCGAGCCTGCTGGTGCGGAATGAGCATCCACAGGTTCCGGCTCATGCTCAGGCAGGCTGGAGCAGGGCGGAGGCAAGGGCAACCTGGTTCTGCATTCGTGTGCTCAGTCCTGCCTCTGACTGCTGCTCTGACTGGCCACCACATCCTCTAATCTCTTTCCTGACCTAATCTCTTTTCTTTAAAAACGTTATTATTTGTGGTACTGAGGATTGAACCCAGAGGCATTCTACCTTCTAAGTATACTCCCAATCTATTATTTTTTAAAATTTTATTCATTTATTTATTCATTTTGTGTGGTCCTAGGGATGGAACCCAGAGTCTTTCTACCTCCGGCTATACTCCCAGACCTATTTTCTATTTGGAAACAGGTTGTCACTAAGTTGCAGAGAGCCTCACTAAGGAGCTAAGGCTAGCTTTGAACCTGTGAGATCCTCCTGTCTCAGCCTCCCGAATACTGGGATTACAAGAGTACGTCACCACAACTGGCTTTTTATTTTTTTCGGTACTGGGGATGGAACCTAGGGGCATTCTACATCCAGGCTACACCCCCAGCCGTATTTTTTATTCTTTATTTTGAAACCGGGTCTCACTGAGTTGCAAAGGGCCTCACTAGCTGAAGCTGTCCTTGTCGAACCGCAATTCTCCTGTCTCATCCTCCTAATGCTGGGATTATTTTTATTTTGAAACAAGGTCTCACTAAGTTAAGGAGGGCCAAAGTAACTCAGGCTGAACCTGAGATCCTCCTGTCTCAGCCTCCTAATTACTGGGATTACAAGCATGCGCCATCAGCCCAGCTAAAAACATTTTTGATCTCTGAGAGGCACTTGTATGGACAGACTGAACTGGCAGGGTCTCTGAGCCCCATCAGTGCGTCAAGGAATTCTCGGCATCTGGGGAGCAGTGGGGGACATCATTTCTTGGGCATTCTTGCCAGGCCCTGTGGTGCTTGCTTCACGTGTGTGAGCTTTGCGGGCACCTACTAGCTGTGCGTCTAGGAACTGCTGGGAACACGGGGGGAAAGCTGTCATCCAAAGTCAAAAGGAACTCTGGCAATTGTCTATGAACTTAAAATTTTTTTGTACTAGGGAATGAACCCAACAGCCTGAGCTACATACATCCATAGCCCTATAAATATATATATATATATATATATATATATATATATATATATATATTTTTTTTTTTTTTTAAATTTTGAAACAGAGTCTCGATGAGGCTGGTCTTAAACCTGCAATTCTCCTGTCTTAGCCTACCCAGTATTGGGATTACAGGAATACACCACCACGCCCAATATATAATCTTTTGTTCTCTAATTTTTTTTTTTTACTATAAAGTGTGTTTAAGGAGGTGAGTCCTAAAGAAGCAAAGATACTCCATTCCAGATTTTAGCAACAATCAGTAGGCATGAGAAAGACACAGAAGGGTGAATCTACACCTTTAAGCAATGGAAGTGTGCGCCTTGTTCAGAATTCTCCTAGGTGACTCCAAAACTAACAGTTGCTGCTTCCCACCATTCCACAAGGGGCGCTAGACCAGGGCTCTGGCTCAAAGCCCATATGGATTAAAGCAGGATTGGCCTTGGAAAAGGATTCTTCAAATTTAAGGATACAATTCACTGAATTTAATTTGGTGAATGATTAGCCCTTCTAAAATGAAAAATACTACAAAATATCTGAGATTGTTGAATATGATAATTATAAGCAATGTACTGTGGAAACTTCTCTTAGCTATGTGTAATGATACATATATATATATATATATATAATCTTCCTTCCTTTTCTTCTTTCTTTCCTTTCTTCTTTCTTTCTTTTGGTCCTGGGGATTGAATCCAGAGACATTATGCATCTGAGCTACATCCCAGCCCTATTTTTATACTTCATTTTGAAACAAGGTCTCATTAAGTTGCAGGCCTCACTAAGTAGCTAAGGCTAGCCACAAACCTGAGATCCTGTCAAAGCTCCCAATTACTGAGATTCCAAGAGTGTGCCACCATATCTGGCTTAACAATATGTATTTCTTAAATGTGGGTCATAGTTGAAAATTTTGAAAGCAACTATCTTGTGGTAGATCCACAAAGAAATCCCTAAGCTTTGATAAAAATAAAAACTTAAGCCGGGCGTGGTGGCGCACACTTGTAATCCCCGTGCTTGGGAGGCGAGACAGGAGAATTGTGCAGGTTCGAAGCCAGCTGCACTGGCTTAAGAGACCGTTTCCAAATAAAAATATAAAAAATAGATCTGGGAGTGTAGCCCGGAGGTAGAAGGGCTTCCAGGAACCCCAGTACCACCAAAAAATAAAAATAAAAATAAAAAATAAATAAAACTTTCCAGCCGGGCGTGGTGGTGCACGCTTGTAATCCCAGCACTCAGGAGGCCGAGACGGGAGGATCGCGGTTTGTGGACAGTCTCCGCTACTGAGACTCTCTGCAACTCAGTGAGACCCTGTTTCAAAATAAAGAGTAAAAAATAGAACTGGGGGTGTAGCATGGAGATAGAATGCTCCTGGTTTCCATCCCCAGACCCACAAAAAATTATTTTAAAAAATGTAAACCCAGCATTTGGGAGGCTGAGACACGAGGATCGTGGTTTGCAGACAGCCTCAGCTACAACTTAGTGAGGCTTTGCAACTCAGTGAGACCCTGTTTCAAAATAAAGAATAAAAAATGGGCTGGGGGTGTAGCTCCAAGGTAGAATGTCCCTGGGTTCCATCCCCAGTACCACAAATAAATAAATAAATAAAATAAAACTTTCCCTGGCCCCATTTAAATATTTGAGAACTGGGATCTGGCCATGGATGTGCAAGCCTGTAATCCCAGTACTTGAGAGATTAAGATAGGAGGGTCACAGGTTCAAGGACAGTCTCAGCAATTTAGCAAGACCCTGTTTCCAAATAAAAAATAAAGTAGGACTAGGAGTCTAGCTCGTAGGTAGAACGCACCTGGGTTCAACCCCAGTAACACACACATACTCACACACACTGATCACACAGATTTGAGAACTTGGGTGTCATGATATCTTGAACTTGGCTGCCCTGAATCTAACAGGCATGATCCCAGCTCCTGTGTGCCTGGGTGTTCCTCCTAGGAATCTCACCAGCTCGAGGACTTCTGAAATAGCAAGCAACAGGATGCTCTTCTTTGGGGACCCAGATCCCCGGTCCTAGCCATACTGTGCACAGACCAAGAACAAACCTTCTCCCCTCCCTCAGCCCCTCTCAGCTTCTGCCAGGAAGATCCCACTTGCTCAAAGGCTCCTGGGCCCACGTGTGGGTGGGAGGCATTTTTTTATTCATCTACCATTCTGTGCATGCTGGGCTTTCTGTGAGTCAACCCATTTTGGGTGTTACTAGGGAGACCAAAAAGATGTATGATATAGTCTCTGCCCTCACAGGTCTTATCTCTATGGGAGATAAAGCGAAACTTCGCAAATAATAAAATCTAGAAAGATTAAGCAGGAGGAAAACCTGTGCAGGTGTACACAGTGCCAGGTGCAGGGTGAGGGGTGTTCTGGGGGAGCCGCTTGGTGCCGGCCAACTTCAAGCCTGGTGGGGCAGAGGAGGAGGGGGGAGGTCGGCTGTAAGTGGACAGATGTGAGCTTGGCCTGGCAAAGTCACCGGATTCCAGAGATGGGGAGACAGGGGCATGGCTGCTTCCCTCTGGGTACACACGCCAGGCCCAGGATGCAGCCAGCACTGCAGGTCCAGTGCCGCATGGGAAAGATGCTATCCTGCACCAACCTGCTCCCCACGGGGGTCCCTTCAGCCCAGACCAAGATATCCAGCTGCACTGCTCACAGCACATCAGGGCCAGGGCTACGGGAAACTATTGATGCTGAGTTCTCATCAGACCCTGCCCGTCTTCATCCCCTGACCAAGTCCACAGAGGGCCGTTTCTCACCTTGACCTCACACGGGCTGTGTTCCATTTCTTCTTGGCCTCCCGCTCTGCTCCTGGGGAGATGGGCTCTGCTGGGCCTTTCCTGAGCTTCTCCTGAGGCCTACCCGTCGAACCTGCAGCCCAGGATAGGAGCCTCTGGAGCATGCTCTTGAGGATACTGCTCTGCCAACAGAAGGGAGGTGGCTCCTCCCTCCTCCTCCCCTCTGCTCCTCCCGCTCCTCCCAGGAGCCCCACTTCCCCAGCAGCTCTGAGCATGTCTTCTCTTCTTTCATCCTTCTCTTCATGGGCTTCTCCTGGGTGCTGCCATGTTGAGCCTCCCCTCCCAACCCCCCATGATTCCTGTGGCTTTCTAGAAAGAGCACAACCCCCTCCCCAGGCTCCCAAAGACCCCACAGTGATCCAAAGCTCCCATTTGAGCCTCACCCTAGAACAGTCCCCTGGAGCAACAGGCCAGTTCTGGTGCCATGGCCAGTTCTGCATCTTCACATCAGCTGTGCCTTTGGCCAGGTGTGCCTACCTCCACCCTTGTCCTCCAGGCACTTGCCCAACCCGCCTACCTGGGGAGCACAACTCAGGGGCTCTGCACCTCCTGCGGGGCCACCACACAGACGCCCCCAGGCGAGCCCCACCTGTGCTTCCCTCTCCCTTTATAACAGGAGGGGTCAGTAGGCCCAGGGAGCACACAGCACAGCCTCTGGTCCTCAGGAGCCTTGTGTGGCTGGTTTGCAGGCCTCAGTCACCCAACGTGATCTCACCTCTTTTGAAGCTCCAGAACATTCCTGGTCTCTCAGATAGCACCCAAATCTGCCATCGGTCACAGGGAAATGCGGGGCTTCTTGTTTGTCTCACCTTGGGCATGTAAAAGGCACTTGTTAAAAATCAGGATCCACCCATCCTGAAAGTCTGAGGAACAAACACTTTCCTGTGACTGGAGGGGCCCACTGCCCACAAAGACCAGGCTGCAAGCCCTGGCCTTGACCCCAGACTACGCAGCAGCAGCATCATGTCTGTGCAGCATCACAGTGACAGGGTGAGAGGACTAGGGTGACAGTATACTGAGTTTTTTTTTTTTTAATCCTTAAAGCAAGACTTAGAATGGTATTAATAGAATCTTATTTTTGTCAAGAAAAGCAAAACAAAGCTAGTCAAAGCCAAATGTTATTTGTGTTAAGTTGAAAATAGAGTTAGGGGGTTTAGGAAGGAGGTAAAAATACCAACCGGGTTATCAGAGACCACTGATTTGGACCTGGTCCCTCTGGAGAGTCAGCCGGCCGTGGGGAAAGGGACCGATGGGCTGTGCGTCTGAAGAGTTGGAGTGTTGCGCATAATCCTGATCGGCCAGCTGAGCCACGTGGAGGATCAGGGGCACCGATGTTTTACAGGCCTGCCATAGTTTCACAATGTTTGGAGTCTCCAGGCAACTTCTAGCTTCCAAGGTTCTGCTTCCAGGTTCCGCTGCTGAGATCATGTGGGGGAGGGGCCCAACTACCATCCGGGCCTTTTGGTGATAATGGGCGGAGACTGAGTCTTAAGCTACTTCCTGCTGTCCAGGGGCATCGTAAGGGGGTCCTTGGCCGGGAGAGGTCGGGTCCTCCAGAAGTGGACAGGTGGGAGTATGGCTATAGCCTGAGTTGGAGGTTACCCTGCACAGGTTGGTTATGTGCATTTGAGCAGACTCTAATGGATGAGGAGCTATTAAAAGAAAAGGCAAATCGTGAGAGTGAGTCCTGGGAAAGGCAGGAGCCCATCAGCTGCTGGCCTTTGCCTGGAAGGGAAGGAGCCCAGCAGCTGCTGGCCCTTAGAGCCTTTCGAGATATGAGGTAGATTGTCACTAGATTTATTAATATATAGTAGCATTTCTCCTGAGAAAGACGTACACCACCCTTTTAGCAATGAGTGGGTTTGGGTCACACTGGTTAACTGAAAACATGCTATTGGGTAAGGAACATCAGTAACTGATTTTAGAGAGTTTAATATTTATGGCTGTTTGGCATCCGGATAGCAAGAGCGTCATACTATGTAAACAAGCGTACCTGCTAAAATAAAAACATTAAAGAGAATTATGTGAAGAAAAATGAAGTTTAGTAGGCCCCAACACTGTGCAAGAGAATTTGTCATGAGGCTGTTGTAGCACAGCCCTTTTTAGACTTGGCCTAAGCTTTAGGCAATGCAGTTTTGTCCTGTAAAAGAGGGCCTGTAATGCGTAGGCATGAGAGCTTGCCGTCAATTCCCCTGTACCAAGATCGGAAAAGAAAAACTAGAACCTGAAAGGATGGAAGGACTGAGTAGGCAACCAAAAAGGAGACTGGCTTACCTGCTGCATGGAGAGTTACCCTGGGCTGGAAGGAGGATGGAGGTTGAAGGATCCAGGAATCATCAGTCTTCATCCATGCTGAGTAGAGCCAGTGGTGGGGCCTGGTTTGGAAAGGGGATACCCCTGTGTTGAGGCACTTGAGGCTCACTGCTTTTCCAAGGGTTCCAGTGGCCCTCCTGGCCACACGCCGGGCATGGTCTGATTGGTGGGCATGGCCTTGCTTCACTTGAGTCAGGCTCCTGGAGATAGTCATCATTGCTGTCCTCCACTGCTAGGTGGTGCTCCAGAGGACTGAGCCACCACTGCCAGCCACAGGGCAGCTACCAGGGATCTGCCTTTTGGCGAAGTCAGAGTGTACACTCCATCTCCACCTGTTCCTCTCTGGAATTAAAAACTAAATGCCATGTTAACCAAATCTCGTATAGGGGTTTGAGGACCATCCTCAGCCTTTCTTAATTTTTGAAAAGCCTCCTGAGTTGGTTCCTTAAGAAAGGATGGTTGGGAAAACAGAGTGGTTTAGAATAGGAGGGTATCCTAGGATAGGATGGTGAATGAGGCAGGGAGGAGATAACCTATAAATCAATGTCCGCAGAAAGTGGCACCTACAAGCCGGCTAGCCAGGTCAGATGCTGGCATCCATCTGGTGCCACAATATGTGCACTGTGCCTGTGACTCAGCAAAATTGAGGCTGGCGCAGGCCAAGATGGCAGCTGTGTAACATCACATGGTCACGACTGTGTAACATCACAAAATGGTGACCAAAATGGCAACTGTGATATCACCAGGCAGCGACTATGTGCCATCAGAAAATGGTGGCTGGCGGGATAATGGCAGCTGATGGGGGAGAGCATTTGGAAGTACGGGAATGCAGGGGAAAAAAGCCTGGACATAAAGACTTCCGACCATTTACCGCTTACGAAGTTAACTTCTTGGGCCACCGCAACCCATTACTCAACTTGTATCAAGGCCAGACAGGTGCTCAGGGGCTCAGGCGCTAGTTTAAAGGTTTCACTTCTCATAATTGGTTCGCGGGGGAAAACAAAGAACAAGAAACAGGAGTTCCCATTTTCCTGATCAGTCGTTTGGAAATGGGGGTTAAGAGATCGGGAAAGACGTCAATCCCTTCTCAAAACGGGAGAATGACCTAGTCATCCAGAGGGTCATCCAGTTGACCGGGAAACAATAGGTCACCAAGCGCTTGGATTTCAGGGTCCCAGTGGACCAAAAGAGCCAAGTCCGGAACCAGCTAACCAAGGGAAGGAGAGGAAGCTTACCAAAGTGTAGTGTTGCCAGCCAGTGCTGGCTGAGGCAGGAGCACTGAGAAGCTACTGGGGTCACAGTGTAGCTGGGGTACATGGCGCCTGTGCCTGGTGTGGGCGGCACTGGTGGCTGGCACAGGTGGAATAAAAAGGTGGCGTGCAGGTGGTGTGGCTTGTCGGGCCTTCGGCATGGAAACAAAATGGCTCCCAGGCGTGTGGCAGATGCTGAGGCCTGGACACGAGGAGCACCACCAGTGAGCCTGGCTCGGGGCAGGCGGAACGCAGTGGTAGCAGCGAATGGAGCTACTCCTGCAAGTCAAGCCTAGCGTGGGTGGCTGTAGCGGATGCTGAGGCTGGGCTGTGCACCACCCAATAAGTCTGGCTCAGGGTGGGAAGAACAGAACAGCCAGAGGCCCCGGCAGTGACCAGATCTGAGCCAGAATGGTGGTTGTGGGAGGTCCAAGTGGCAGGCGGAGGTCATGGCCCAAGCAGGCGGTCAGCAGCTAGAGCCGTCGGCAGACAAATCAGGAACCAGCACCCTCAAGGAGCCTGGCTCAGGGTGGGTGGAACTGGTGCCCTGGCAGCCAGCGGAGGCTGCACACTGCAGTGGCAGTGGCCGCGGCGGTGGCAGCGGGTGGAACTGCACCTGCAAGCCGTGCACAGGCGCCGGACCTCACAGTCAAGCTGCTGGCAGGTTGGAAAGTCCGGGGCTCAAAAAGAGAGAAAAAATAGAGGAAAAAAAGGGGGAAAAAACCCAAAACTCCTCCCCAGAATGTTAGGTTGAAAATAGAGTTAGGGGGTTTAGGAGTGAGGTAAAAACACCAATTGGGTTATCAGAGACCGCCGATTCGGACCTGGCCCCTCCGGAGAGTCAGCTGGCCATGGGGGAAGGGACCAACGGGCCACGCGTCTGGGGAGTTGTGCAGTCCTGATCAGCCGGCTGAGTCACATGGAGGATCTGAGGCACCGATGTTTTATAGGCATGCCGATTCTCTCAGGACATCTGTAGTTTCGCGATGTTTGGAGTCTTGAGGCACCTGGAGTCTCGCAATACCTCCACTTCTAGCTTCCGAAGTTCCGCTTCCTGTTTCCGCTGCTGAGATCACATGGGAGAGGGGCCCAACTTATCAATTTGTACTTTTATACACAGAGAACAAAAACTATAAGGACATCCTTTCACCTTGGAGGTAGAATACTCCCTGGGTTCCATCCCCAGTACCACAAAAAAAAGTGTGAGTGAAAAAGTAAACAAATAAGTGATTTTTAGCCTAGACCCTGTCTTTTCAGGAATTTGCTTGTTCTTAAATCCAGCTCCCCAGAGGGACTTACTCAGAATAAGGGGTCATCGACCTCCAGACCAGTCCCCTGAGAGGGAAAACTATAACTCCAATGCCCTGGGGTACAGCTGTGAAATCATGAAGCCAGGGCCGTCGTCCCTGCGTCCTGCTGTCATCAGGACTAAGGTAGGGCCTGTTGCCCATCTGCACAAACCCCTCTTTGTTTTTTTTTTTGTTTGTTTGTTTTGGTTTTTTTTTTTTTTTGGTGGTACTGGGGTTCCTGGAAGCCCTTCTACTTCTGGGCTACACTCCCAGACCTATTTTAACATTTTTTTATTTGGAAACAGGGTCTCCTAAGCCAGCGTGCGCGGCTGGCTTCGAACCTGCGCGATCCTTCTGTCTCTGCCTCCCAAGCGCGGGGATTACAAGTGTGCGCCACCACGCCCGACTGCACAGACCCCTCTTTGGATAGGAAGAGGGCTATCCCTCCAGGAGACCCTAGGTACCACTGCAGCTTCTCCTATCTCAGTCCCCGATGTCCCCTCGCAGGGATGGAGAATTGCTTCCATCCCTTCAAAATGGCAGTGGCTATGGCCCCCAACAAGCAGAAGGCATGCTTCTGAGGCAGCTTAGTGCCACTGCTCAGCCATCAGCCTCACCCAACAGCCCTCACACTTTGTCTACAAAGTAAGTCCCTGTGGGGAGCTGGCTTTAAGAACACCTGTCCAAACTCCCTGAAGGACAAATAGGTGTCCACTCCCAGGTGTCCACACAACTCAAGCAAAAATAATCCACTCAAGGGAGTGAGCGGAGCTCACCCCCCCACCCTCATCAGCCCCTTCCTTGGCTAAGAGAGAGCCAGACAGCTGGACTGATCAGAAGTGGCCTTCACACACAGAGACAGGGTGAGTGCGGTACCAGGGAACGGGACCTCTATGAAAGCTCAGTGGAGGGCAAGGGATTAGTAGTTCGCAGCCTTCCAGCCTCTGGGATTCTCTAGAGAGTGCGTCAAATGGAAATAGCACTCTTAGGGCTCATCACCCCAGTCCCTCACCCACCTGCACCAGGACCCCTGGGCCCCTGGCTCCCATTGCACCAAATTCTCTGAGTATCCACATTTCACAGCAGAAAACACCTCCTTCTCTCCTCCCTCCTTCCCCACTTGGATAATTCTTACATTAAAAATACATCCTGCACCCCTGTAAATGCCCCCCCTGCCTGTTCCTCTCTGGAGTTAAAAACTTTAAATGCCATATTTACCAAATCTCAGGTAGAAGTTTGCGGCCCATCCTCAGCCTTTTTTTTTTATTTCCTCTGAATATCAGGGGCTGATTGTCCAATAAAATGGGTTGCCAATACTGAGCCTGCCTCAGAAGACAGATCTAAGCGGGTATAGAGGGTAAAAGCCTCTTGTAATTGATTAAGAAATACCACTGGGTTTTCATTTGGACCCTGAGTGATTTCCGGCATCTCGCATGCCATCAAGAAGGCATAGTATCATATATTTCTTTATTCCCTCGCCCCTGTCATTATAATCCCAGTGGGGATCCTCAGAAGGAACTGCAGCTATTCCGGTAGGGAGCTGTGGATTGGTTAGGTGAGCCTGATCAGCTCATTCCCTGGCAGCCTTAAGAATACGATCTTGTTTGTCTGGGGTTAAAGAAGAGGTTAAAATGACATGAAGATCCCGCCAAGTTAAATCATATGCTTGTGCAATATGTTAGAATTCCTTAATAAAACTGGAGATTGGCTGAAAAAGAACCCAGTCTCTTCAAGTTGTGCAAGGTCAGGAAGGGAAAAAGGAGCATGGACACGGACCACGCCTTCTGCACCAGCCACCTCACAAAGTGAGGCCAAGAAAGAAGGGGGGGGGTCTCTGGAACGGGTGCAGTGACCTATGGGGAGGTAAGGGTTGGTCCCTTAAGGGAAGAAGGCGGGGGAGAAAGGAGTGGGTTAGAGTGGGAGGCTGCCCTGGAATAAGATTACACTCGCTGTGGTAAAGAGAGGTCTTGTGGGTCAGGGTCGTCAGGAAATAGGGCCTACAACTTGGCCGGGTCAGCCTCCAGCATCCACGTGTCATCAAAGAATGGGGACCTTGAGTTGCAGAATAGCAGGCCTGTGACCCAGAAAGGCCACCAGGTGGCGCCTGTGAGTTGCCATGAGCAGTAGAGTCAGGAGGGGTAGAAAGGGAAAGCCGGGAATGCATGCACAGGAAAGCCTGTACATACAGAACTTCTGACCATTTATTTGCCCGTTTGCAAAAGTTACTGAGATCAGTTAACATTTTAAGATCTAACATACATTTTAAGATCTAATGTACGTTTTAAAATCTAACGTACCCATCTCAGGCCACCGAGAACCATTACCCAACTCAAAAGTGGGCCAGACTTTTGTGCAGAAAAATATGAGCTGCTCAGGGCACAGTTCCCCGGATAAACCTAGAGTCTGGAGATTAACCAGAAAATTGCCTAGTGCAGTTTGGGAGTCCATTTTAGATGACTGGCTTCCCCCATGACTGGCCAGCGAGTGAGGACGAAAACAGGAATTTGGCATCCCAAGATCCTACCTAAGGTCCGGAAACAGTGTGGTTGTGTTAGAGGAGGACAGGTCTGTTTCCTTGACACAACCGTAGGGCAGGAGAACTTGGACAGCATCTGGGTTTTTTAACAGCTGTGAGCACAAGTCCGGAAAAGGCTAAAAGGTAGAACCGCTTGTCCAAGGAAGGGGAAGCTTACCAGTGTAGTATTATCAGCCAATGCTGACTGGAACCGAAGTGCTGAGAGGCTGCAGAGCCAGGAGGGCATACTGTGGCGCCATTGGGTGGAATCAGGGCTGGATGAGGTTTATGATGGCCTTCAGGGGCTTGGCTGGATGCTAAGATGGCTGCTGGCTCTGAGCATGTGCGAGGAAGCCAGCCGCTGGCTCTCCCAGCTCAGGGCTGGGAAGATGGCCGTGGGTTCTCAGCAGAGCTCGGTGGGGAAGATGGCTATGGACTCTCAGCAGAGCCCGAGGTAGAGCCTGGGGCGGGAATAAGGCCACCGCTCTCAGCAAAGCCCGGGGCTGGAAAAATGGATGGCCGCAGGCTCACTGGCAGAAGATGGCCGCGGGCTCTCAGCAGAGCCTGGGCTGGGAAGATGGCTGCCGCGCTCTCGCGGCCGGAAGAGAGCGCGGTGGCGGGGAAGAAGGCCGCGGGCTGGGGCCAGAAAGATGGCCGCCGGCTTTCCCAGAGAGCACGGGGCTGGGGAGATGGGCCTGGGCCGGGAAGATGGCCGCCGGCTCTCCAGAAGAGAGCGCGGGCCTGGGGCTGGGAAGATGGCCGCGGGCAGGAGAAGATGGCCACCGGCTCCCCAGAAGAGAGTGCGGGCCCAGAAGGCCGCGGGCTGTGAAGCCCGGGCCGGGAAGATGGCCGCTGGCTCTCCCAGAGAGCGCGGGGCTGGGGAGATGGCCACGGGCTCTCAGGAGAGCCTGTGACGGAAAGATGGCCGCCAGCTCTCCCGGGGAAGATGGCCGCCAGCTCTCCAGAAGAGAGCGCGGGCCTGGGGCTGGGAAGATGGCCGCCGGCTCTCCTGGGAAGATGGCCGCCGGCTCTCCAGAAGAGAGCGCGGGCCTGGGGCTGGGAAGATGGCCGCGGGCCGGGCGAGGTCCCAGCAGTCTGAGAACCCCGGTGGATCCAGGCGGAGGTTTCCGCCAAGCCCGGCCTGAGCACACCGCAGGGGTGGCAAGAAATTGAAAAAAAAATAAAAATTAAATTAAAACAAAATAAAGTAATCGTCCCAGGTTTCGGCAACAAATGTTAAGTTTTTTAGGCACAATAAAAAAGGCGAGAGACACGGTGTGCCAAAAAGAATTTTAATTCGGTCTTCTCTTGGGGATAGAAGCCGAACGGCTCGTGAAGACATCCGAGCTCCTCCGCAGCTGGGAAAGAAACGCCCCTTCTTTTAAAGCTTACGGCTTGTGGGTGGAGCTACGCATGGAAACTCCGCCCCTCTCGCGATATCGCCTGTCTTGCAATATCGCCCAGCAGAGTCTCCTCCTCTTCTAAGGTCCCGCCCCTGCCTGGAGGGACCCAACCTGTCAGGCCCAAAGTCAGCACATTCTAAATTAGTCAGCTGAGTGAACTGATAAACACCCTATTTCCAAGGAGGGCTCCATGCTGTCAGGGCTCGTACATCCCTGTGGGCCGGGTGAATCGGCACACATAGGGCACATGCAGTGTTCCACACACGCCTCGGCGTGCACAGGCTCTCGGGGTCTTGCACTTCCTCACACCCGAGCACCCACGGCTCCACATCCCTAAAGTAGGAGAAAGCGCTCAGGAGCTGAGCATGGGAGCCTGATGTCATCCCTAAGTCATTGGTCCTGACTCGCTGGGAGGTTTGGGCCCATTCGCATCACCTTTTCGTGCCTATGTATTTTCTTTTTTGTCCCTCTATGGCTACCATAAAACACACTTTTCGGCCTGGCATAAAACAATGTTTTGGCGTGGCATATATCGGATATTCTCTATGATTCTCTTTTCTTTGCCTCATGGCCAAGAAACCTCTACCACACCTTCAGTAGTGCTAACAGCGTCTAAAGGTGGGAAGACAATGCGGCTGTTGTTTTAATATTTATTGTTCTCTTTTCATCACAGAGAAAATCTTTCCTAGCGGGCTCCAACCAACTTCTCAGCTCTCACTGGGCAGAACTGGGTCACGTGGTCACATCTAGACCAATCTTATTGAGGGGTGGAGTTACCAGGAATGGATCAGCCCTAGCTCCACCCTCAGCTACTTAGTGAGACCATCCGCAAATTAGTGAGACCCTGTTTCAAAAATAAAAAATAAAAAATAAATAGGGTTGGGGGTGTAGCTTGGAAGAATGCCCCTGGGTTCAATCCCCAGTACCAGTAAAAAAAAAAAAAAAAAGTCTGCACGTTTAGAACTTTCATAAATTAAGAACAACCCTTACAACACACGACAGTAGTTTCCATTTTCCATCTAAAGTTGTATCACCAAGCAGCAACATAAACAGTTTATAGTTCGCTTGCCTGCCAGGTTCAAACTATGCAGAATTTTCTTAAACTTTGAGGAACTCGTGTTATTTCATCTGTTGCATATAAATCGAAGCTATATTAATATTTCACTAACATGATGTGTAAGTGGAACAATATTTTTGAAATTCTATTTTATGCAAATTTTCGAATGTGCCCTGCAGCCTCCCCAGCCTAGGCTATTCCCTAGGGCCCAGAGACAAATGCAAAGACACTTCAGAGCTCCTCATCCAGGCCCCTCTCCCTGGAATTTTCTAATTTGCATAAAGTGCCACACTGTCTCAAAGGTAACTTGATCAGGAGGGTTGGTCTTATGTGAGCGGAGGGGATGGGGGAGAGGAAGTTGGAACTCATTTTCCCAAGGCGCTAGGAAGACGACCTGATATTGTAGGGGAGCCACTGAACCAGCAGAGAGACCTCAGGCAAATTACTCTCTGCCTCAGTTTACCGCATTTGGCCAATGGTGGGTTGAAAGTCTTCTTTTGGCTGCGAAAGTCTATGATTCTACGGAGTCTGTGCCGATGCTAGGCGTTTATGATAAGCAACACTCTTTTCACCCTGTTTTAGAGCTGAAAGTATATAAAACCATGACTATGCTCACTTCTTTGCAAATAGGCAGTCTTGGGAAGGAGAGTTTGAAGTCATTCAGGAAGCAAGGGGATGAGGAAAGACGAAGGTTCTCTTGTAAGTAGACGATGCCCCGGGCTGGATCCCAGGCGAGGCCTTCCTAGCCAGTCCAGTCCAGGCTCCAGTGCTCTCTCTGCCTGCCACACGAGCAAGAGACCCAGCACGCTCCCTCTGACCCCTCTTCAGATCAGCAGCTGCTTTTCTGAAATTGGCCTGGCTATAGCAAGGATTGGGGAATTATCTGGAAAGACCTAAGCAAAAGGTGGAGGCTGTGGGGCATGGTGGTGCATACCTATAGTCCCAGTACTTGGGTGGGTGGGACAAGAGGATCAGAGGTTCAAGGCCAGCCTCAGCAATTTAACAAGACCCTCAGTAACTTAATGTGACCTTGTTTCAAAATTAAAAAATAAAAATGGTTAGGGTTGCAGCTCATAGAGCTCAGAGATAGTATGCCCACGGGTGGTTTAATCCCTAAGACCAAGAAGGAAAAAAAAGTGGGGCCTTCTAGCCCTGCGAGTCAGTTTCACGTGTAGCCAAGACACTGTTGGCTCGCATGGTACTTTGAAAATATTTTGAATGAGTTGAATTTTTTTTGTTTTTTGGCAGTACCGGATGGAACCCAGGGACATTCTACCTCCAAGTGACACCTCAGCTCTATTTATTTTATTATTTATTTTGAAACAGGGTCTCACCGAGTTGCAAAGGGCCTTTACCAAGTAGCTACGAGGCTGTCAGAAAACCTCATTTCTTTTGTCTCAGCCTCCCAAATGCTAGGATTACAAGGGTGTGCCGCCATGCCTGGTTCTGAGTTAACATTTAATATGGGGTGATTATGCACACACACACACACACACACACATACACACACACACACACACATATACGGGGGGGGGGGGACTGAGTGTGTTGCTGAGGCTGGCCTTGAACTTGTAATACTCTTGTCTCAGCCTTGCAAGTTCTGATGTGCTTTACCATACCCAGATGGGATGATTGTGTTTGTGTGTGTGTGTAATATATATTATTATGATATATATATATATTACACATATATATACATATATACTAGGGATTGAACTTGGGTATTCTACCTCTGAACGACACCTATTTTATTTGATTTACTTTGAAACAAGGTCTCACTAATTTACTGAGGCTGACCTCAAACTTGCAGTCCTCCTGTGTCAGTCTCCCAAATACTGGGATTGCAGGTGTGCACCACCATGCCCAGCTTGATTCTGTTTATTTTTTTGTTTTTGTTTTTATTTTTTGGTGGTACTGGGGTTCCTGGAAACCCTTCTACCTCCGGGCTACACTCCCAGACTTATTTTTATACTTTTAAAATTTGGAAACAGCCATATTCTCTTTCACTCTCTCTCTCTCTCTCTCTCTCTCTCTCTCTCTCTCTCTCTCTCTCTCTCTTTGTGGTACTGGGATTCCTGGAAGCCCTTCTACTTCCGGGCTACAACTCCCAGACCTATTTTATATTTTTATTTGGAAACAGGGTCTCTTAAACCAGCACGGCTGGCTTCTAGCCTGCGCAATCCTCCTGTCTCCGCCTCCCAAGAGCGGGGATTACAAGCGTGAGCCACCACGCCCGGCTTGATTCTGTTTTAAAACTCAGGTTTCAGACTTCTTTTGAAACCGTGGATGACCCAGAAACTCACATTCCTGCTTGGCCACAATTGGCTTGAGCAGAGGCAAAGCTCCTCCCCTTAATGGAGCGGGTACTGCCGAGCTCGGCCCAGTCCCCGCCGCCCCCTGGTCTTCCTGTTGGAGACGTGGAGGATCTGTGTCCCAGGCCCCTGCACCTTTGGAGTCTGAGACGCCCTAGTGCAGCCTTTGGATTTTGGCTCTTCCTGGACGGGCTGTGCACGCTTCCGCAGGCCTGATTCCTTCGAGGGCCAGCTGGCCCCTACCCCAAGGGAGCGTGCTCTGGAGCGAGGGTCCCTCCCACTCCACGATTTGCGCTTGCTCGCCTGTCTTTGCTCTGATGTGGGCTACTAATAATCGGAGCGATGTTGTTCGTTGTCAAGCAGCCAGGCCATGGGAGGCGAGAGCCTCTCTGTTCTCTGCCCTGGTCCTCTGTGTGGGGAGGCCGGCGTGGAATTCTAAAGCTGATGTTTTCAGAGAAGCATCAATTGGCTAGAAACCTGCCGGCATCAGGAGGGCAAGGCGCTGGCTGTGAAGGAGCAGGAAGCCCTACTACGTGCGATTAATGGAACTGGGGGCGTTTAGTGTAAGAAAGAGAAAAACCAGGCGACACAACTTCTCCCTTTAGACATAATGAAGAGGCGCTGTGAGGGAAAAGTTGTGTTTGATTGGTTACCTCTGTGAATAGCATTAATTTGATGCATCATAATCACGCCTGTGACATGTACTTATCTAGTGCATACTATGTGCCTGGCAGTATCTCATTCATTTTGACATGAAGACTAATAAATGAAAGCCATAGGAATATGGGTTTTGCCAAATCATTATCCCAAGATAGAAGGAGCTGCCTTGGTAAGGAGGGTGTTCTCTGTCACTGGAGGAAGGCAAGCAGAGATTGGAGGCCGCTGACACACATCAGATAATTTTTAAGGACTCTTTCACCCTGGACATTCTGTGATTCAAGTTGTTTAACTTCAGGGGCCTCCCTTGGGACTGAGTAGGGGGAGACAGAGCGTTGGGTGCTGTAGGTCAGAGAGGATTGAAGTGGTGAGCTCGGCCCTGCAGCTCTCGGGGTGCAGACACGCGAGTCTATTTGAGGTTGGGTGAAGCGGGACAAATTGTATATTTATACAAATGTGCCCTAAAGTCCACATGGAGAGATACATGGAGGTAACGGTGTGTGTTTGAGGCTTCATGGGGCCTTGCGCGTTCATCACTCGTGAAGCTGAGACAGACCAGGGAAAATGAGCTTATGTGATGTGACCGGTGTTTTCATAGGTTAGAAAATCCATTTGGTTTGTTGTAACAAGCACTAAGGAAAGGAGGAAAGAAGAGGAGGAGGAGGAGGAAGAAGAGGAGGAGGAGAGGAGAAAGAGGAGGGGGGGAGGAGGAGGAGGAGGGGAGGAGGAGGAGAAGAAGGAGGAGGAGGAGGAGGAGGAGGAGGAGAGGAGAAAGAGGAGGAGAGGAGGAGGAGGGGAGGAGGAGGAGGGGAAGAGGAGGAGGAGACTGAAAGCATGTTACAAGTACAGGTTGTTTCATTGAAGTTTAATGCCATGTGAGTTTATATGTCAGATCTCTGTGTGTGCACTGATTTGTGATATAAAATTGCTTTTTAAAAAAATTTGGGCATAGTGGTGCACGCTTGTAATTCCAGCATTTGGGAGGCTGAGACAGGAGGATGGTGATTTAGGGACAGCCTCAGCTACTTAGCAAGGCCTTTTGCAACTCAGTGAGATCCTGTTTCAAAAAAGAAAAAAAAAGACTAAAATAGGGCTGGGAGTGAAGCTCAGAGATAAAATGCTCCTGGGTTTCATCCCCCAATACCGCAAAAAAAAGTTTGAAAATCACTATATCAGCCATGCATGGTGGCACATACCTGTAATCCCAGTACTTGGGAGGCTGAGACAAGAGGATCACAAGTTTGAGACCAGCCTCTGGTCTCAAAATCTAGTAAAGAAGCCAGGCGTGGTGACCCACGCTTGTAATCCCCGTGCTTGGGAGGCTGAGACAGGAGGATCGCACAGGTTCAAAGCCAGCCAAGCTGGCTTAAAAGACCCTGTTTCAAAAAATATATAAAAAATAGGTCTGGGAGTGTATCCCAGAGGTAGAAGGGCTTCCAGGAACCACAGTACCACCAAAAAAATAAAAAACAAAAAAATAAAAAATAAAAATAAATAAATTTTTAAAAATCCAGTAAAGAAATCTAATAAGACCCTCAACAAACTCTGTTGCAAAAAAAAAAAAAAAATAGAGCCAGGCTTGATGACACCCACTTGTAATCCCAGTTCTTGGGAGGCTGAGACAAGCACCTCATGGGTTCATGAACAGCCCCAGCTGCTTAGTGAGGCCTTCTGCAAATTATTGAGACTGTTTCACAATAAAAATTAGGGCTGGGGGTATACCTCAGAGAATGCCCCTGGGTTCCATCCCCCATACTGCAAAAATAAATAAGTAAATAAACAAGGCTGGAGGTAGAATGCCCGGGGCTCAATCCCCAGTGTGAAAAAAAAGGAAAGAAAGAACAAAGGATGAAAGGTAAAGAAAAGGGCAAACTAGATTTGAGATGGAGTAGAACAACCCTGCTCTGTGGTCCAGACCCTGTCTCAGATCCAAAGATTCCCAAATTTACCTTACCTGGTATACAGCCTCCTTTTCAGAGGGGGGAGAAGAAAAAGACAAAACAAAGAAACAAAATTACTCATCGCCCCCTGAATAAACAGAAAGGTGCAGTGACAAATTGCATCCTCATATGCATGAATGGTATCCTATCCCAGCAGCCCCAGGGGGCAGAATCGCCCACTAGGTTCAGGCTTGAGCAAGAGACCGCCAGCCAGTGCGGTCCTGAAGGGAGCATCGCGTCATCTCTGAGGGACTCCACCCCAGGCTAGCAGGCAGCAGCAGAATGCACAGGGAGGGACCAGACTTCCCCCGGGAAGATGCTGCTGGTCCTCCTGAGCAAGCTCTGTGCCCTGCCCCTGTAGACACACCTCCACACGGTCACAGCGCTGCCCTGGCATCTTCACGGGGACCACACTGCTCACCCGCCCCAGGAGGAGCCCAGGGCTTCTGCAGCCATGAGCCTCAGGACCCTGCCAGACCCAGTCTGCTCTGAATGAATCCTTCCCTCCCTGCCCAGAGCAGTGAGTTGAAGGCATAGCCCATACGCCCTCCCTCCAGATGTCTGAATTACTTACCAGACAGGTTTAGTCGACATCTCCTGCAGCCTAAAGGGACGGACAGAAAGCACTGGCAAAGCCTGGTCAGTTCTGTGAATGAGCTGCCCGTGCGAGCGTGTGTCCACCTAAGGCTGACCCCAGCTGTGCGCAGAGCCCCACGCTCCCCTGCAACCCACCAGGGTTTCCTCTCTACTCTTCTCTCCTTTGCCATACCAACACGGTAGAATTGTTCCCAAGATCAAAAATCAAGATAAAAACCTCTCCTGAGCCGGGCATGGTGGCGCACCCTCGTAATCACAGCCTTCGGGAGGCTGACAGGAGAATCTCGGCTCACACTGCAGGATCGCGGTTTGTGGGCAGCCTCAGCTACTTAGTGAGGCCCTGTTTCAAAAATAAAGAATGAAAAAATAGAGCTGGGGGTATAGCTTGGAGTTAAAATGCCCCTGGGTTCCATCCCCAGTATCAAAAAAAAAAAAAAAAAACTTCTCTTGACCTCAGATCCTCCCCCACTTCAAGCCCATGTTGATGTTTTCGTTGACAATTTCCTTGAGAAATTTCTCCATAGTCTGGGACTACATTGTTCATTTCAGAGGGTTGCTCAACACCCGTTCAACACCTGAGGAGAACAGCACCCAGTACCTTCCTGTTGCCAAACCCAACAGCCAGTCTTCCTCCTCAAGTCACTTAACATCAGCAGCATTTCATACAGTTGTCCATTTCCCCATGTCTTGAAATACTTCCCTTGAACTTTAAGACAACACCTTGTGGTTCTTCTCCTCCCTCCTCCCTTCTTGTTTGGTCTGCTTTGCTGATTCTTCCTCATGGTGCTGATTTAAACGTCAAGTACACTGGTCTTGATTCTGGACCTGTTTCTCTTATCATCTACACTGACCCTAAGTGAAGTTACCCACTCACGTGACTTTCTGTACTTCCATGCCCTGACTAAGGTTAAGTGATTCCTCTTCACAGTTCTAGGTGCATCTATCCATCTGGCCAGTGAACATCTTTGCTTGAGTGTCTACCGGACATCTCAAACTTAATGTGTCCAAAATGAAGCTGGAAATTTCTATTCCCAGGGCACCCCCAAAAGCTCCTATTGCACAAACCCTTGTAGATGAAAACTTGAAACTGAACAAAATATGAAAAGCAATCCAGAGGTAGGGTCACATGCCTGTGATCCCACTATAGGCTGAGATAGGAGGATCGCAGGTTTGAGGCCAGCCTGGGCAACTTAGTAAGACACTGTCTCAAAAAATGAAAGGGTGGGGGCCGGGATGTAGCTCAGTGGCAAAGCGCCTGCTTTGCAGGTGTGGTGCTCTGGGTTCGATCCCCGGTTCCAAAAAAAAAAAAAAGACAAAAAAAAATTTTGCCGGGCGTGGTGGCGCACGCTTGTAATCCCCGCACTTGGGAGGCGGAGACAGGAGGATCGCGCAGGTTCGAAGCCAGCCGTGCGCGCTGGCTTAGGAGACCCTGTTTCCAAATAAAAATGTAAAAATAGTTCTGGGAGTGTAGCCTGGAGGTAGACGGGCTTCCAGGAACCCCAGTACCACCAAAAAAAAAAAAAAAATGAAAGGGGGTGCTGGAGATGGAGCTCAGTGGTAGAGCACCCCTGGGTTCAATTCTCAGAGAAAGGGAGGGATAAAGAGAGGGAGGAAGAGAAGGGAAATGAGGAAAGAGGGAGGAAGATCACTCTGACCTGGAGAATAAACAGAGTTTGAGGCACCCAGGCTGTTGGAAAGTGAAGAGGGGGGATCCATGAGGAGAGAGAGAGCAGGAATTCTGTGTGCAGACCCTGCCCAAGGCCTATTCCACATGAGCCTGAGATGCACTCATGAGAGGACAAACTGAACTGGGATTTGAGCTGTTGTCCAAGGCACAGTTTATAGTTTGACCCAAACAAGCCAACTGCCAGCTGCTAAAACAAAACAAAACAAAACCAGCATTTTGTAGGAGCTTCATAACAGAATCTGGAATTTCTACAACCAATCATAATGACCAGAATGCCAAAGTTATTCAACATATAAAGAAAGTGGCAAGTGTGACCCATTCTTAAAAGAAAAGGTAATCAACAGAGACTAACACACACACACACACACACACACACACACACACACACACACGCGGCTAAAGGACCAACACAAGCTTTAAAAGGTTTTCTTGGTTACCCTGTGGGAAATTGACTGTAAAGGAGCAAGACTGGAAATAGGAGATCCATTTGTGGGCTATTGCAGTAATTCAGACAGGAGATAATAGTGGCTTGGACCAGGCAGGGGAGGAGGGAGCATATAGGAAGGCTTCCTGGAGGAAGTAGCATCTGAGTTCCCAAGGGGTGAGGTACAGGCAGAAGCTTAGCACTGGCAAGGTAACGAGGGGCTGGGACACAGCGTGAAGTTGGTAAAGGGGAGGGATGTTCCTATAGAGACCTTTACTGCCTCACAGTTCTACCAAAACTTTCCAGCATGACAGCTGTCCCCAGAGAAGCCCATGGCCTAGACAGGCAACAAGAATGCTCACGCGGATGACCCTGTCAGGAGAGAGCGTTTCTGAATTCCCTAAGTGATTTTCCGTCTATTGCATTATTCAGCCCCAGGACAGTCTGTGAGGTAGGATATAGGCTGAGTGTCCTTGCCCCCGCTTTCTATTTGGGGGAGCTAAGGCTCAGCTATTAGACATGAACAGTGTTTTTTCTACTTGGTGCTTTTCCAAGGAATGAGATCTCTACCACGATGGGCCCAGCAGAAACTGTGCGACTCTGAGTCAGATTGGTGTACACGAAGAGTGTAAACAAAGCGTGTGAACACCAGAAAAATCAACAGAATCAGCTCTGGGGGCTTTATGATATGGTTCTTTTGTAAAAAGAAAAATTCGCTCTTTCAAAAAGATTTTTATTGTAGTAAAAATATACCTACTTTATTGGTTTAACCATTTTTAAAGTATACAATTCAGTGGATTGAGTCCATTCAGTGTTGTACAATGATCAATACTATCGATCTCCCAGTCTTTTATGCCACCCCAAACTGAAAACTTGCACCCACCAAACACCCCTCCCCATTCCCTCCCACCCCCCGCAACATCTGTTCTTCAGAGAGTCCCTGACTTGCAATGGTCCATGTTTAATTTTTTTAACTTTTCAATGGCATAAAAGTGATATATACTTCGTAGTATACATCCCACTGTATACATGCCGCTGTAGTATACAGCGGCAGCGATCCCAGCACTAAGTCAACTCCAAGATCACAAGGGGAAGCAACCACCATTTCCTCCAAGTTCCTAAGCTCTGATGTTCCACAGGCTAAGTGCATTTTCAACTCAACACGTTTCAACCTACAACGAGCGTATCAGAATGGAATCCCATCATAAGCCAAGGAACACTTCTGTCTCTGAGAATTATACTGCTTCAGGTCCGTCATATAAATGGAATCATAAACTACTTGTCATTCTGTGCCTGGCTTATTTCATTTAGCTGATGTTCTCAAGGTTCCTCTATATTGCAGCAAGTGTCCGAAAGTATCTGTTGGTGTAGTCCGATCTTGCCAGCCAAAACCAGCATTCCTTTCACTAGAAATGTCTTTCCTTTAAGCTGCCAGCCCCAGCATCTTGTCTCCTCCCCCTAAAAGGCTCCCCCCACATGATGGGGCCATGTACACAGGGAGCTGCCTACTTGAGATAGGATCTTCTGATAAGGATTAGACTTCCTAAAGATTTCTGTTCTTCTAAGTCAATACTAGTGAAAATGAGGCACTGAGATTTGTGTGTGTGGGGGGGGGGTGCTGGGGATTGAATCCAGGGGGGCTCTACCTCTTGCCTACATCCCCAGCCCTTCATTTTTTATTTTGAAGTGGGGTCTCCCTAAGTTACTGTATACTGGCCTCCATTCAGTCCTCCTGTCTCAGCCTCCCCGCCCAGCTTGAAGAAGTATTCCAGGTCTTCATCCTTCCTCAAACCAGGAAATGTAGCTCAGCTTCCTACGTTTCCTGGTGAAAGAAAGAGGCCCTTGGGGAATAGCTACTATTTCTATCTTGTTCCCTTAGACAATCCCACAAAACTGTCCTGTTCCACAGAGCCCTGGGGGTTTAAAAGCAGCACCTGGGGTGTGGCCACCTGTTGGTCACCAGGGGTAGTGCAGCCTGGGGCCAGAAAGACCTTGTCCACCCGCCTGAGAGCCACCCCAGGCCTGGGTGATGGAAGGGCTGCAGGCTGAAACCACAGCAGGGCCAAAGCCAACAACAGCAGTCCCTACATCCAGAAATGGAATTTGACATAACACCGAAAAGAAATGTACAATAAATCCCTGAAAAGATGGAAAGAATCTGAAGAGCCTGTTACTAAGAGGAAGAAGGCAGCCTGAAAAGGCTCAGCACCTCCAGACGATGTGGAGAAACCGCAGAGGAGCCAGGGACAAGATCTAAGGGTATGGCTGGAGGAAGACTTAGGTTCATTAATAGAAATACTACCACAGACTATGTGTATACATGTGAGTATATACCAACATCAATCTGGGTAATTCGTATTGGGAGGAAGAGAAATGGGGACGGGGTACCAAGAGCGTGTGCATGTATGTCATTGTCAACATGATTTACATTATGATGTGAGAATCTAATGCACCATAAAAGCACACACACCAAAAAGAGAATTCTATGGAGATGGAAAAAAAAAAAGACCAACCGTTCCAGGGGGTGAGGAGACAGGATGAATAGGTGGCGCCCAGAGGACTTTGAGAGGTGAGACGCTCCTGGTACCAGAAGAGTCTCTGGCTCCCCTGCTTTTGTTGAAACCCATAGAATAAAAAAACACTTGGTGTTTTTTTGGGTGATATTATTGTGTTGATGTAGATTCAGTGGTTGTAACAAATAAGCCGTGTGTGTGTGTGTGTGTGTGTGTGTGTGTGTGTGTGTATGTGTGTGTGTAGGAGGTGTTATCTGGGAACACGTTGTGCTCAATTTTGCCCTGAATCTAAAACTGCTCTAAAAAATAAAGTGTATTAGAAACAAAACAAAAGGAGCCCCCGGGCTGTTTGTAAGGAGGAGGGCCACCTGGCTCCTCATGCCACAGCCCACAGTCGCTCCGCCCAGGGCCTTAAAGACCAGAGCTCCTCAGGTCTCTTACCTGGGTCACCAGGAGTTGGAGTAAATTGCAACGTGAGTCCCATGTCCGCTTCCTCGTCTTAGATGTCACCTCCCCAGACCTTCCCCTGGACATCCTCCATCCCATTCCCCTGTATTTTCTACCTAGAACACATCATTATTTGAAAGGACTTGTTTACATGTGTCTAAGTCAGCCCCTAATAGCATGTAAGCTCCACCCAGTGCCTAGGACTGTGGGTGGCACAGAGCAGGAGCTCAATAAACACTTGTTGACTGCATGAATAATTCTGCCACCGGCCAGCTGCATAACCAAGGGCAAGGCGGTTAACCCTTCCTGGGCCCCAACTCCCTCATCTGTAAAATGGGCAATTACACTTAATGGTTGTGCTGAGTTCTTGCCACAGCGCTCTGAGTGCTGTAGCAGGGGTCGGCATGACCTTGCGGTGCTATGCAAGGGCTTCGCAGCCATGGGGCTGGCTGGGAGGTTCTTAGGAAGAGAATTCCTAGAGGCCTGCTGTTGCTTGGCCTTTCTGGCTAGGGTTCTGAGATGCAGGAGGGAGGCTGGGACATGTCTGGGTAGGTTGGGGTGTGTAGCAGGTCTCCCCCAGAACGTCAGTCCCAAGAGGGCAGGAATCTTGAGTTGCATTGATCTGCACAGCCAAATGTCTAGAAGGTGCCCAGAACACAGAGGCTCAGGGAATAGTTACTGAAGGAGCAGAGGGCCCACGCGCACCCGCAGCACTTGGCGCATTCGTGTCTGGTCCTGGGCTAGTGTCGTGCAGCGTGAGCACAGCAGTGACGGTCCCGTCCACTGGTAGAGGCTCCACCGAGGTGTCTGTCTTCACATCATCTCATTTGATCCTCATGACAACCCCAAGTGCCATTAAGTGTTATTATCCCCAATTACAGATGAGATGACCGAGGCTCAAAGAGTTCGACCTGCCCAAGGCCACATTGCTGGGAAGTGGCAGAGCCTGATTTCAAACCCAGGTTTTTCTCACTGCAGAGCCAATGCTTCTGTGCATCCGTGGGCCGCTGGTCAAACTCTGGGTTGGAGCAGAAGCAGGAAGCCTTGTGTTACGGCCAGGACACCGTGGACGGGAACAGCGGGCAGAGGGAAAAAGAGTTGTCTGTGGCTGAGTCCTGTCTGCTTCTGTGGCTTGGGACTGATGCCGGGAGAGTAGGGCCAGGGATCCCTCTGCTCCAACAATGACCAGGTGACCATATGACCTCACACAGGCACTACTGCCCTCAGGCCCAGACATGCGCAGCCCCAAGCAGGTCCCTCACAGGGCACAGATGTCAAGGATGTGGACAAGCTGGTTTAAGGAACACAAAAACCAACTCAGAGCTTTCTCCTCTGTTCCACACAAGGCATCAGCCCTGTTCTGTCACCCCTGTGCCAAAGAGAACTCTTCAAAATGGGTGCTTGCCCAGCCCCCAGATCTCCTCGTCATTGCCAAAGTCGCTTATCTGTCTCTCCGAAGCAGACCCGCCCCCTTCAAACTCACAGGGCCAAGCCCCAGGCCCTGTGGAGATGCCTGGGCCCATCCTGTAGACTCTTCTTTCTGCTTCCTTCTCCTAAGACATCTTTGGCTTTCTGCATCCAAGCCTGCCCGAGTCCCTCCGCCCTGGCCCTGGCCGCTGGGGCCTTCCACTAGATTACTCTGCATGTGCACAACTGCTGGCCCTGCCCTGCCCAGTCCCTGAGGGCCGGCCTCAAGGCTGGGCTTCACCTGTGTGAGGTCAGAGATGCTGGCCACCCCTGCCAGGGAGTGCCAGGCATCCACAGCTAGGCAGGCCCTCCTGAGGCCTGGCCCCCAGAAGCCACGAGGACAGCGTGGGGAAATGGCGGCCCAGGGTGGGGTGGAGGCCAGCACAGGTGGTGGCCCATACACTCACCCATTAGTCATCGAGGGCACCCAGCAGAGTAGGGGACAGTGGGGGGCCGGAGGGTCCATGCTCAAGGCCAGTGGGAAAAGGTGCTGTGTCCAAACGTCCCTCTGTTGCTGGACATGCATCTGGACTCCCAGCAAAACCTGAAAATGCAAGAGGAAGGATGTCTTGACTGGTCAGAGCTGATGCTTTGGATGCACTCTGTCAGCCAGTGCACGCCGAGCCCCAGGGACCACCCTCCCGCCACCTGCAGACCACAGCCTACTCCTGCTTCTCCTGTCCTCCTATCCGGAAATGGGCTCCCAAGGTGACCATGGCTGCCACCGACTGCGGCCAATGGCCGTTCATGGGGCTCA